>NC_057811.1:254840774-254909545 GCF_018294505.1 Triticum aestivum
GGGGGGAGCGGGGCGGCGCATCGGCGGTCGCGGGCGGCGGGGGGCGGCTGTTTGGCCGGTGGTGGCTGGTGGCTCAGGGGGGTGGAGGTTGAAGATGAACTGCAGGCTCTTGATTTCGTATCCAACGGCTGCAATATCGACTGACCAGAGATGAAAAAGTCAGTCAACTAACGTGTAGCCTCACCTCTAGTGCGTTCAGTTTCGACAGTAAAATTCAGTTTCGACAGCAAAATTCAGTTTTGACGGTTAAGTTCAGTCTCGACAGTTAAATTCAGTTTTGACAGTTAAGTTCAGAGATGAGCGGCTGATGTATACATCTAGCACTTTGTGGTTATGTATTTTACATCATCTATTGGAGATGCTATTAGAATTCCACTGACATTAACGTTGTCTCTCTTGTCCTGCTTCAGCCTCGGCGTCGTACAACTCACCGGAGCTGCTCCAATGACGAAATCCTCCATCACAGTGGAGCAGTACCTCGGGCTCCATCTCCAGACGCCTAAGATCTTCATCCCCTCCTCCGACAGCAAAGTCAGCCGGAGCATCCTCACCGGCCAACCCAATCACGCTGAGATCGACATGGCGTCGCCAAAGAGGTTGTACACTTCTTGTGGTTTCACTTAATCTCACCATGCTTCTTTGCATCATGTGATCTTCCAATTCTTGTGAACCAAACACCCAGATTGGTAGAAATCCTGTGTTTTTAAATTCTCTGTTTTGCACGTGCATTCCTATCCTATTCCTGTCTATTTCCTATCCCTGCATTGTTAGAATCCTCAAATTCAAACAAGACGTTACACAATTACTTCTGTTACAGATATGTGTCAAAGAAAACCTTGTGTGGTTTGTCCTGCTCCTGCGGTGCTGTGTTCCACCCCAGCTCAGCTGCTCCAACGACGGAAGGGTTCACCACAGCAGGGATCCGCTCTCCAGACTATCTTTCGCCGCCTCAGATCTTCTTCCCCGCCACCGGCAGCCACGACAACTCATTACCATCATCAACTGAGCAGATGACCTTGAGGACTACACGGGTCCGCAAGAGAGGTCGCACTCTTCCGTGTCTGCTTACGTATGCTGAAACATGAGTTTTTAAATGGTTGTGGGGTACATATTGGGGCAACAATCAGCACTATCTGTCTACTATCTGGTTAATCTCGGGTGTCTACTATGAGTTTCATCTTGGGTGCAAACAAATATTAAAGGAGCCATTATCTGTATTTTTTAACTAAAGCTATTATCTGCCTGCTATCATTGGTTTTGGGTCTATCCACAGTTTGCTACCATCACTCTGGATTTGTGCATGCACTCCTTACCTAATCTCACTATGTTTTATTCCTATGCATGTCAGTTATTGTACACAATGGACTAGAACATGTAGAGCAAAAGAGACGACCCTTGCGTGGCAATAAAATTTCATGCAGACGTCGCTCCATCATGGGCGCAAAGGCAGCCCCCCTCCACACATTTCGGATCGTAATCAAGAGGAAGATAACTGTTTTGAGGGGGATTCAGAAGTAGAAGACCACTCCTATTTACCCCATGAGGTTTTCGCTCTAACTTGGCATATGGTGCCTTGCATTGCTTACTATTTACATCAAAGATGTCATCTGCTTAGTTTAGCCATGCTTTGTGTCAATGCCATCTGTTTAGTTTCTTTATCGTATATGTAAATCATGCAATGCCATCTTGTTTAGCCAGGCATCATATATGTGAATTTTGCAATGCCACCCTAGTTAGCTAGTCATCTTATATGTGAATTATATCATGACATCATTTTTTATTACGTGTTAAATTTGTCAACAATTTTAGTGCATTCAATTACTCTTCATGTGCATCAGCCATTCGGCACGGTCATGGAAAAATCTAGAGTGGAAACAAGGTCTTCACAGTAGACAATGCTATCTGACGAAGTGCGTGTCTTGCTGGTTACAGATAGCTCCTCAGAGGAGGATTCAAAGGCAGATGACCAGTCCTATTCCCCCCCCCGAGGTGCATGCTCTAACTTGGCAGGGTTATGTTGCTCACATCGTGCGTATGGTATCTTGCATTTCTATGTCATTTGCTTAGTTTGGACATGCTTTGTGTGAATGCCACCTGTTTAGTGTCTAATTACCATATATGTGAATTATGCAATGCCATCTTGTTGCAAGACATTATATATGTGAATTATGCAATGCTATCTTGTTGCAAGGCATTATATATGTGAATTATGCAATGCCATCTTGTTGCAAGACATTATATATGTGAATTATGCAATGCTACCTTGTTGCAAGGCATTATATATGTGAATTATGCAATGCCATGTTGTTTAGCCAAGCGTCATATATGTGAATTATATCATGCCGTCCTTTTTTTGTATTACTCATTGCTTTTGTCGACAATGTTTTTATATTCAACTGCTCTTCCTGTGCATTAGCCATTTGAATTGGTGATGGAGAAATCTGGAGTGAAAACAAGGTCTTCAGATTCAGAGGCAGATGACCAGTCCTATTATCCCCCTGAGGTGTATGCTCAAACTTGGCAGGGTTATATTACTCACATCATGCATATGTTGTATTGCAATGCTTAGTTTTTACATCATATACACGATATTGAATGCCATCTCCTTAGTTGACACATCATATATGCGATTGCCCTCTGCTCACTTCCTTAGTATAGAAATCATATATTTGAATTATATCATGCCATGATGTTTACATAGACAGCATGTATCTGAATTATGGCATGCCAACCCATTTTCTAAAGACATAATATAGTTATATTATCTCATCCTGTTTACATAGTCATCATATTTTGAATTATGTCATTCTATCTGTGAATTATATCATGCCATCATGTTTCCATCGACGACATGTTTGTGATTTATGGCATGCCAACCACTTTAATAGACACATCATATACTTATATCATGTCATCTTGTTTACATAGTCACCATATTTTGAAGTATGTCATTCTATCATGTTTAGTTAGCCATCATACATGTGAAATTGTGTCATGCTATCCTGTTTAATTAGCCATCATATATGTGAAATTATGTCCTGCTATTCGGTTTGGTTAGACAACATAAATGTGAATTATTTCATGCCTTGTTTTCTTCCCTACTATCCATTGCACCTGTCTATTTTACAATGTCTGTACATTCAATTACTTTTCTTGTTTATCAGCCATTTCAATTGGAGGGGTGATGGCAGTATCTGTGGAAGTAAAAAACATGGTCTTCAGAAAAAGATCGTGCTACCTGTCGACGGAGATAGAACCACGGTTGTACTTGCCCAAGAACCAGCCCCACCACACATAATCCAGACTCACGCAGATTGGACCCCTACCTTGATTTCAGTTTCAATTGAATAAACAGTTATGTTCTCATGCCATGCACATTACAAGTGTTGTTATTGTTGTGTAGTTTCCCACACTTATATTCTTTCTATGCGGCTTTGTCTTAAATAGATATGATTCGAACTGTATCTATCTTGATTTGGCAACATAAACTAGAATGATATAGACCATACAGTGACCATACTACATAGATATATGTTTGTTTCATGTTGTTATCCTGTCCACCTTACTACTGAACTGGTTTACCAAAATGAGTTTCATATACTACATTGTAAACCTGTGATGTGTTTGTTTGTTTCTCTTTTAGAAGGCGGATAAAATATTGGAGAAGAGTACCCCGTTATGCAATGGTAAAGGAAGTAATGCAGATAAGGTTCAAGGTAGTGAGACATCCCTGTTGGTCTCCAAGAAAGCTGATAAAAACTATATTGAAGACACCGAGACAACCCCAAAGTCCTGTCTTGATGTAGTGTTCGAGTTACTGGCTACTACTGCTGGCACCAACTCTTCGAACTCGCTGCCTGAATCAGTTTAGCTTCTTGAGTCTCAACTTCAAGTTGGAAGACATCGATCAGATGTTATGCGACAGGAAGCCGAAGGACTGAGGAAGTCCCTGCAGAATTCAGATGCATACTTTCTGGTGCAACAGCAAGTGCTGGAGGATTTAAGCGCCAAACAAGAGAAAGTTAATAAGCTTGCTAAGCATCTTGCCACCATTATGGGTACCTAGGATATTGTTTCTTGAGCTCTTCTGAAGTGGTTTCAGTCCTGGACTTGTTGTGCTGTGGCGTTTATATGCTGCTTTGTTCCCTATGTTTGCATTGGTGGCGAACTCTGATGCCCATTGGATGTAATATGTGTAATAGTCGTGATAGCCTAGCGTAAGTTGCTTGCTAATTTATTTCCTTATTGTCTTGTTTATTAGTTTTCTTGTAGTCAGTGCAGTTCTTTTTCCGCGGTTTGCTAGTGGCCGCAATAACCTATTTTTCAAAACTAGGCCACAATAACCATGGGCTACACATTTACTGTAGTTAACATGGGCCTCCTACGGGCCGTAGAAACAATGGGCCTTCTTCGGGGCGTAGAAACAATGGGCCTTATACGGGACGTAGACACTATGGGAATTCTACGGGCCGTATCATCAATGGGCCTTCTACGGGCCGTATGATCGGTTGGCCAAACATGGGCCAATAACAGACCACATTATGGCCGTAAATGGGCTAGAGTTGAAATCGTCCGTTCATGGGCCGACCATAACGGGTCGTCGTTAATCGGCCGTATTTGATGACGCTATGAAAATGGCCCAACGTATTAACGGGCCACAAACGGGCCGACTATAACCACGGGCTGAATTTGGCCCACAAGCAGAAAATGATAGTAACGGGCCGTAAGTAAATGAATGCAGGAAATGAGCCCAAGAAAAAATTTGCCCTGAGAAGGCCGAAAGATAACATGGGCTGGGAACGGCCCAACGGAATAACGGGCCGTTAATGGGTATAAAGTGATACACTCTTCATTACGGGCCAGTTTTACCACGTGCCGTTAATGGGTATAAAGTCATACACTGTTCATTACGTGCCGAGAGTTACAAAGGGCCTCATATGGGCCGAAAGACATCATGGGCCATACATGGGCCGGAAGTTAATACGGGCTGGAATTATATTGGATGGCCCAGATGTCGCTACTCGGCCTAATTCAGCTAGGCCATAAACGGGCCCTGGGTTAGCGGGCTGTAAATGGGCTATATGAGAACAGGCCGTTAACAGGCTTGCCGTGGGCTGGCCCGCCACCTTTTAACCAAGTCAAACGGGCCGGTCTTTTCATAGGAATGGGCCTCTGTTGGGCCGTGCCACGTGTCGGCGTATCATAGGCGCTTCGGGTCCAATGAGGGGATGACATCTGTCCCAATGGTGAGCCGACACGTGTTTCCTCCAGCCAATGATGATTTTACACGTGGAAAATCCCCATTGGTCGGTGCTGCTAACGGGTTATTGGATCCAAAACCGGACCCGATAGCTTAACGACGTTTCGTTACGGTGGTTGCCACGTGTCGGTCACCCTTGACGAAAGCACTTCTGTGACGCGCGATTTATCATCATGGAAGTGGACACTTCCGTGATGATAATTTTGGTAATGTCCTGGAACACTTCTATGACATCACAGGTATGACCATCTTGATTCTGTCATAAATTTGTCATGGATGTACAAGCATGACAGAAAACGTGACCTACTGTGACAAACACGTATCATCACGGAAGTGTATTTTTTAGTGCAAAGAGGAAACGAGGACATTGCGCGCGCTGGCGCCCGCGTGGCTCCACTCGTCATGGCTTACGTCACAGGAACCTCGCGAGGTGTCCCTTGCCTTGATCTCTCCGCCCGTCGCGAGCCAGCCTGGTGAGGTCGCTCCCGAGGAGGTCTTGTGTCGTCCTCCTCGCGAGGGTCTTGGGTGTTTGCTGGTGAAGATGGGCCATACTGGGCCGCTGGTGGAGTCACGCCGCGGGCCGCAAGCAGGCAAGTCTGGGGACCCCCGTTCCCAAGACGCCGACAACTCCCTCTTGCACACATCACACATACTACTACTACATCCACTCTAAGTGTCTCAAGTCCAAAAGATGGGAGTCACAAGACCTATGGGCCATTAGCCCCTTGTGGTTCGGTAAGGGAAAGGTCACGTTGCACAAAGAGAGGAGGCAATGAGACAGCGCGACGGCGATGACACTAGAGATTTTTACCCAGGTTCGGGCCGCTGTGAGGCCTAAAACCCTACTCCTGCTTTGGTGGATTGAGTGGAGGAGCACAACGCCATGCAACGCTCGAGCCCGGCAAGGTTACCTCGGGGGAGGAGCAGCTACGCGCGTACAAGTGTGAAGGGTCTGAATCCTTTCCTCTATTGCCTTGGACCTCCTTTTATAGCTTAATGGGTAACCATAGTGGCAAAACAGTCATTATCTAGTGATTAGATAGATAACAGTGCTATCATACCTAACTCTGGCAGTTAGGAAAAAGTGCATTAAATGCACTGCTAAGTGTCATGTGGAGGGTGAGGCCCCACAAGCCTACCGTGCCGCTTAGCTATCTCCTGCTTATCTGTTTGACACGCCTCTGGATGGGTGTCACACGAGGGTAATCTGTCTTCCAATGGGCTGCCACATCCTTAGTGGAAGCCACTTAATCACTTGGGGGCTCGACTCCATATTGATAAGTGATTTGCGTAGCCGCGAGGTGGAGAAGTGGAGCGGTGGTGCCTTGGCAGGGCTCTCTGCTTTGGCAGTCCCGGCAAGCCTGCCGGGGAAGTCTTGGATTCGCCCTTGGGGCGGCCTCGATCTGACCAGGCGCTCCTGCCCGGTAAGGGAGGCTTTCCCAAGGTGGTGCTCTGCAGCCTTGTATATTTAACTTGGTCTTCTTGACCCGCTCTTTGATCTCACGAATAGCAGTTCTTCTGGTCTAGTCTTGCTTTCATAGGATGGTGTTGGATATAGGGTGCTAGCATGCCTGTGGATAAGTCTGGGCAACAAACGTGATCACTCGTTGCACCGATAGGAGCCCATAGGCCTGACTCAGACATGTCACCAGGCATCATTGGGGTAGGCCCTAACAAATACACAGGTGAACGCTTTGGCCCACCTGTAGTGGGATCTATGTCTTGCTTGATATCTTCCTTGCTTCTTCATTAACCTGTAATTGAATCAGTTTGTGTTTTTTCGTGTGTCGTGTGAGACGACGTGGGGTGATTTAAGCCATGACCTGCAGGCTGCCCACACCCCACTTTCATGGCGAGGTAACCGCCATTTTACTCATCCCACTACCTTTACTGTTTCCGCCATGTACACTGCATGTATTGCACAGAGTTGGTGACGGACGCGTAGGGCGCGGGAATGAGTGCCATGGCAGAAAAACCAGCACCGTGGATAGGCTCAGGAGGGCGGTGGTTGATTCCAGGCATCAACAGCGACATAGACGTACCGGATTGGTGGAGTGGGTGGTTGCCTCCTGGGTGGTGAGGAGCCAGCCCCCGGCCATGCTCCCATATAAAAGGAGGCGCGGGCGAGGGGCTCATCCATACACACCTCTCCTCCTCCTGTATCCGACAACCTAGTTTTTTATCCTTGGTAGCCTCACTTACCGGGAAATGTCTCCTAGTGCTTTCACTGAGCCATGGTAGCTTGCTACTGCTCCGGAACACTTAGGCTGGCCGGAATGTGTCCTTCTTCACTCATGTGTCTGTCCCGAACACTTTCTGCATCCTATTGTTGATGCTGAATCCATCCTTGTTTTCCTTGGTTTCGTTCTTCAGGATGTTGTCAGTTACCCGAAGTTCTGTTGCTCATAGCCTGAACCATGGAGATGGTAGGGATGAGGATCCTCCCGACCAGCCTTCGTTGGCAGAGTACATGTTAGAGATGGAGAGGAACAAGCGAGAGTCTAAACGCTTGTTAGCATGGATTGAGCAGAACACCGCCCATCAGCGTAATGAGTTGGTCTCCATCACCGACTTCATTGGTCTGAACCCACCCACCTTCCATCATTCCATTGAGCCACTCAATGCAGATGACTGGCTCCGTAGTATCACACACAAGCTGCGTTCCGCGAGCGTAGCTGAAGGTGACAAGGTCACCTATGCTGCATATCACCTGGAAGGTCCTGCTAGTCTTTGGTGGAAGAACTATGAGGCTATGCTTCCAGCTAGTCAGGTTCCTACCTGGAGCGATTTCACCGAGGCTTTTTGCGAGCATCATATTCCCCAAGCCCTCATCGATCGCAAGAGAGAAGAGTTCTGTAGTTTCACCCAGAGTAAGATGGCTGTTGATGCTTACAGTAGAGAGTTTGAGAACCTCGCCCGCTATGCTACAGAAGAAGTGTCCACGGACTCCAAGAAGCAGGCTAGGTTCCGGAAGGGTCTCAACCCCAAGTTGCGTCGTGATCTCCACTTGCACCATTGCAATACATTCCAGGCTCTTGTGAACAAGGCCATTAATGCGGAGACAACTCAGCTCACTTACAAGGAGTCTCGTAATTACAACCGTGATTTGAGTTCTTCCTCCGGTTCTAGTTCTCAGAAGCGCCGGATTTGGGTTCCAAACTCCGCTCTTCCACCTGGATATGCACCGAGGCTATCATATGTGGTACCTCACCCTGTTCAGTTACATGCTCCACCCAGGCCTATTGGTAGACCGCTTGTCAATGCGGGTCCACGTCCTACTTCAGGGAATTGCTTCACATGCGGAGAGCTAGGACACTATGCACGTGACTGCTCTCAAACCAACTATGCTCCACCCCCGCCTGAGAAGTCTATTGGCCGTGGTAAGCCATCACACAAGATGATCGGTGTCAAGTCAGGTCCCACTGAACGTGGACGTGTGCATCACGTCTCAGCTAGAAACACTCATGATGATCCAGAGGTCGTTCTTGGTACACTCCTTGTCAACTGTCATCCAGCATCGGTTCTGTTCGATACTGGAGTGTCTCACTCCTTCATTTCTGAAAGCTATGCTAACTTGCACAACATTTCATTTTGTGATATGCCCTCTCCACTAGTCATTCAGACTCCTGGATCCAAATTCCAAACTTCTAGTCTAAGCCATGGTAATGAAATCCTTGTCGACAGACTTGTATTCCTTGCATCACTTATAGCCCTCAAGTCTACAGATATTAACATCATCTTGGGTATGGACTGGATGAAAGCTCATTATGCCAGGATTGATTGTTACACCAGGTCTGTTCAGCTTACACATCCATCTGGCAAGATAGTCACTGTATCCACTAGAGTTGCAAAGCATCAGATTTATTCTCTTAATGCAAGCCCTCTTCCAGACCTTGAGGATATCCCGGTAGTCCATGACTTTCCGGATGTCTTTCCAGAGGAACTGCCAGGCTTTCCACCTGACAGAGATGTAGAGTTTGTGATAGATCTTATCCCAGGAACCGCCCCAATTTCTAGGAGACCTTACAAGATGGCACCCTTAGAGCTAGCTGAGCTTAAGAAACAGCTTGATGAGTCCTTGCAAAAGGGTTTCATCCATCCTAGTTCTTCTCCTTGGGCTTGTCCCGTCCTCTTTATCAAGAAGAAGGATGGTACGGATCAGATGGTTGTAGATTATCGTCCCGCTAATTTGGTCACGATAAAGAACAAGTATCCACTCCCCAGGATCAATGACCTATATGATCAGCTCGCTGGATCCTCGGTCTTTTCCAAGATGGATTTGAGGTTAGGCTACCACCAAATCAAGATCAGAAACGGGGACATTCCTAAGACAACTTTTGTCACTCGTTATGGCTAGTATGAGTACACCGTCATGTCCTTTTGTCTAACCAATGCTCCGGCTGCATTCTCCTGCTTGATGAACTCGATCTTCATGGAGTACTTAGATAAGTTCGTCATGGTTTACCTCGATGATATTCTTATTTACTCGAAGAACAAGGAAGAGCATGCCGAACATCTTAGACTTGTGTTAGAAAAACTCAGATAGCACCGCCTTTATGCCAAGTTCTCCAAGTGCGAATTTTGGTTGCCAGAAGTGACCTATCTCGGCCACGTAATCTCTAGTAAGGGCATTGCTGTCAATCACGAGAGAGTTCAGGCCATTCTTGATTGGAGTCCGCCTGAAACGGTTAAGCAAGTTAGGAGTTTCCTTGGTCCAGCCAGTTATTGTTGCCGCTTCGTTGAAAACTTCTCCAAAGTGGCCAAACCTCTCACGAAACTTCTCAAGAAAGATAAAAAGTTTGAGTGGTCCCCACAGTGTGAGTACAGTTTTCAGGAACTGAAATGACGCCTGACTTCTCCCATACTGGTGCCACCAGATTTCACTAAGGACTTTGTTATATATTGTGATGCCTCACAACAGGGACTAGGTTGCATTCTTATGCAGGATCGTCATGTGATTGCCTATGCATCTCGACAGTTGCATCCACATGAGGATAATTATCCTACACATGATCTAGAGCTTGCAGCCGTAGTCTATGCACTTAAGACATGGCGACATTACCTTCTTGGTAAACATTGCGAGATTTACACCGATCACCAGAGTCTCAAGTATATCTTCACCCAACCAGATTTGAACCTTAGGCAAAGACGTTGGTTGGAGTTGATCTCAGATTACGACTTAGGGATTACCTACACCCCAGGCAAGGGCAATGTCATGGCTGATGCGCTAAGTCGTCAGTCCTATTGCAACAATCTTATGTTGCAGCAGGGTCAACCACTTCTCCATGAGGAATTCTGTAAGCTTAACCTTCACATTGCTCCTCACGGATTCCTTTCTACCTTGGTGGCGAAACCTACTCTTGTGGATCAGATCATCTCTGCTCAGAAGCAGGATACGGGAATTTCCCGGATCAAGAGAAACATTAATAAGGGAGTTGATGGATGTTTCTCCATGGATGGTCGAGGTGTTGTTTTCTTTGAGAGTCGCTTAGTTGTTCCCAAGAATCAACATGTTCGGCAACTGATCCTTAAGGAGGTTCATGAATCTCCTCTCACGATTCATCCCAGTAGTACTAAGATGTATCAGGACCTACGCCAGAGGTTCTGGTGGACTAGGATGAAGAGAGAAATCACCGACTTCGTTGCTAATTGTGACGTTTGTCGTCGCGTTAAGTCAGAGCATCAAAGGCCTGCTGGCACCCTTCAGCCTTTAGCTATTCCCAAGTGGAAATGGGACAAAGTAGGTATGGACTTCATCACCGGCTTTCCCAGGACCAAGAGAGGGAATAATGCTATCTTCGTAGTCATTGATCATCTTTCCAAAGTGGCTACCTGCCTACCTGTTCGAGAGAGTATCACTGCTAGTCAGCTCGCTGACTTATATATTTCTCGAATAGTATCACTTCATGGTGTCCCACTAGAGATCAATTCAGACCATGTTACTCTTTTCACTTCTCATTTCTAGGAGAGATTGCAAACTGCCATGGGAACCCATCTTTCCTTCAATACCGCTTTCCACCCTCAGTCAAGTGGTCAGGTGGAAAGGGTCAACCAAATTCTCGAAGACATGCTTAGAGCTTGTGTTATCTCATTCGATATGGATTGGGAGAAGTGCCTTCCTTTCGCCGAATTTTCTTATAATAATAGCTACCAATCCAGTCTCAAGAAAGCTCCTTTTGAGATTCTATATGGACAAAGATGTAGAACACCTTTGAACTGGTCAGAAACCGGGGACAGACAATTCTTTGGACTGGATATGATTCAGGAAGCAGAAGAGCAAGTTCGCATTATTCGTGAGAATTTGAAAACATCCCAATCTCGTCAAAAGAGACAGTATGACCGTCCTCATAAGGAAGTGGCTTATGAAATTGGCGACAAGGCTTACCTTCGGGTTGCTCCTTTGAAGGGTACCCATCGTTCCGGTATCAAGGGCAAGTTTGCTCCTCGTTACATTGGTCCTTTTCGCATTCTCGCTAAACGAGGAGAGGTTGCCTACCAGTTGGAAATACCCCCACATCTTTCTTGAGTTCACGATGTCTTCCACGTCTCTCAACTCAGGCGTTGCTTCTCGGATCCCATCTGCGGAGTGGACCACGAAACGCTTGATCTCCAAGATAACCTCACATATCGAGAGTACCCTGTTCGCATTCTTGATCAACCAGAGCGTGTCACCCGACGTCAGAACATCAAGTTTCTCAAGGTTCAGTGGTCTCATCATTCTGAGAGGGGAGCTACTTGGGAGCGAGAAGATCGTCTTCGACTGGAGTACCCCACCTTCTTTCCATCGACCCCTGAATCTCGGGACGAGATTCTTTCAAGCGAGGGCGAGTTGTCACATCCCTAGCTTCTGGTAATTCTTAGTGTTGGCATCTTGCTTGTATCATGTTTAAATTCCTTTTAAAATTGAATTGGGGATTTGTGAAACCCTTAGAAATCATTTCTGGAAATGACCCAGATAAAAATTGCTCCAAAAAGGTCCAAGAAAATGTTCATGTTACTCTTTGAAAATATTGGTCAGAGGTAAAAATCAAACCAATATTTTTAGGAGCTCATAAATATTTATTTTGGCCATTTGGAATTAACCCAGTAATTATTTGCGTTGGATAAATATTTTTATATATACAAAATATTGTCCAATATTTCTGAATTTTGGCGAGGGGCTTTGGAGTGGTCCAACTAGTCCTTACCAAAAATTTACAGAATAAAATAAGTTGATTTAGTATTTTACTAAATTAGAACAAACGTCAGAAAAATAGAAAAGAAACAAAAAAGGAACTTACCTGGGCCACTTACCTATGCAGCCGGGCACTGTGCAGCCCAGCGCCCCAACAGGCCGGCCTAGCCGACTGGCACTGCCAGTCGTCGTCTCCACCGCGCCAGGAGGACGCAGCGCACGCGCTCGCCGCACGCGGCCACGCGCCCGGCCACCTCCTACCTGCCTGCCTGGCCTCTCCCTCGACGCCCTGGCTGTCCCGAACATCGCCACGCGACCCCCCCGGACATCTCTCACTCTCCCCTGTGCTCTCCCCCTCCTCTGCCGCTCGCTCTCTCACCCGCCTGAGCGCCACCGTCACCACCGCTCGCCGTTGCCGCGCCCACCGCCACGGCCTCGCCTCCCCGGCAAGTCCAAGCGCTCTGCCAGATCGCCTGCTACCTCTCTGTCAAGCCACGAGACGTCGGACGCCCCGTGGAGCCGTCACCGTCGTCTTCTTCATCACCGGCCACCCGAGATCGCCGTCGCCGCTCCGTCGTCTCCAGACCCTCCCCCGAGCTGATGAGCCCTCCATGCGACACGATGTGAGCCCTGCTCCGTTTCCCCCTACTCCCCTGCTCTCCTGCGCCCTCTAGCCCTTGTGCCGCTCAAGCCAAGCTCCGACCGCCGCCGCGAGCTCCGCTCCGGCGAGCTCATGCCACCCCCGCCTCTCCCGCTTAATCCAGACGACGCGGACGGGCCCTGGCTCCTCGCCTGTGGCCTCCGCCGCCCAAATGGTCGCCGGAGCGACGAACCCGACGCGCTCCGCCGCGTTCGGCCTCGCTGTCGACTAACCACCGGTTAAACCGGTCAACTCGTGCTAATTAAGCCCCCCTGTGACACTAACAGTAGGCCCCGGCGCCCTATTTTTTTAATTAGATTAGAAATAACCCCCCCTGTTTAACACTGTGTCACTGACGTGTGGACCCCACACGTCAGGTTTGACCAGGTCAGCGCCGTTGACCTGCTGACACAGGCATGATGCAATGCTGACGCAGTTATTCTTTTGTGGTATTAAAATAAATCAGGAAATTCCAGAAAATGATATAAACTTCAAAAATTCATACAAATTCAACCGTAGCTCAGATTGAAATAATTTATATATGAAAAATTATCAGAAAAATCCAATCTATCCATCTGTACTAGTATCATGCATGAAAAACCAACTTATACCTATTGTATAAGTGAAAACATCTATGTGTCATTTTTAAGAGCTTATTTTGGAGTTGCATTTGAACCTGGTTCAAATGGACTTCAACCAAATGAATGCTAGTTGCATTAGCTCAAACAACATCACATCTTCATCTCATGTTCATGCATCATATTGTTGCATATGCTTGTGTATTGATTGCCGACACCGTTCCTTCTCGATAGGTCCTGCTCCGGAGACAGATCCAGAGTACCTGTCTGAGGAACAGTGCCCCCTTGTTCATTAGGACAATAACAATTTAACTGCTACTTTATGCTGCGGTAGTTGAACCCATTCCTCTGCATGACCTGTCATTGCCACAGTAAATAGTTGAAACCCACTAGCATGTGTAGGAGTTGAATGAGCCATGTTGTGTTCCTACCAGGCCATGCCTGCTATTGCTTAGAGTTATGTCAGGTCTGATTCATTGGGAATGGATTGGAGTGTTATGATATGTTCTGATGCTGAGAGTTAAGTGTGTGAACACGATTTGGTAAAGGTAGCGGTGAGAGTACATGGTGGGTTGTCTCATTGGGACCGTCCTTAAGAACTGAGTTCTGTGTAAGTTGTCCAATGACTACCTACTACCACACATTGGGCTACGGGTGCTCCTAGCTCTTTCGACTTATTAACCGCCTTGATCTCTGTCGAGGAGTTGCAACTAGTTTCTGGTGTTTGTAGGTAGTGCTATTTTTCTACCGAGTGGCACCCGGCAGGGTGGGCTTGGGACAGACTAGGCACAGTGCCACGGTGTACTAAGTGGCACCCGGATGGTGGGCTTGTGAACCCTGCTCACATCGTTTGGGGCCGTGAAGGAAACCTCGGCCGGACTCCCTTCCGGATGGAACCCGAATAGGCGATAAACCTGGACTAGAGTCTTGCGTGGTTAGTCAGGTCGTGGCCGACACCCTCGCTAGGCTTCCGCTTGAAGTTTGCCGAGATACATGACGTGTACAGGGCAGTAAATGGCGAGAGCGTGTGTGAAGAAGTACACCCCTGCAGGGTTAACATGATCTATTCGAATAGCCGGGTCCGCAGTTATGGACTTCTTGGATGCTTACGTGGTACATAGACAACTTGTAGTGGATACCCTAAAATGCTCAAGACAAGTGTGAGTGCTATGGATGGCCTTCTCATAGGGAGACAGGAATGAATCCATAGTAGTGCATTGATGTGGTGATTAGTGGACTCGTGTGCGCTTTCTTACCTCGAAGAAGTTACTTGTAGTTGTGGAATAGGTTAGCCATTGAGTCAAAGCTGGCTTGCTGCAACTGAACCCCACATTGCCTCCTTGATAGGATCTGATGTCAGTCTTGCTGAGTACCTTTGTACTCACGTTGCTTAATTTATGTTTTTGCAGATGAGACTTTTGTCTCAGTAGTAGTTCTGCATGGACTTCGACGACTATTTTGTTACCTCAGCTACGATCTCGTACCCTTGGGAGGGTCTCGTAGATAGTCAGGCTTCTCAGCCTTTCCGTTTTGTAGTTGTCTGTACTCAGACATGTAATGCTTCCGTTGCTTATATGCTCTGAATGATGGGTCATGAGACACCTGTTTGTATAAATGCTATGTGGCTCTTCTGGGCCTTTATCTATATGAGTTGATGAGTTATGTTGTGATGTCATGTTGTACAACACATACTTGCATGTTATGCGTACGTGTAATGTGTATTGCTATGTGTGGGATTCGACAACCTAGTTGTTTATCCTTGGTAGCCTCTCTTACCGGGAAATGTCTTCTAGTGCTTCCACTGAGCCATGGTAGCTTGCTACTGCTCCGGAAGACTTAGGCTGGCCGGCATGTGTCCTTCTTCGTTCCTGTGTCTGTCCCTTCGGGGAAATGTCACGTGGTGTCTACCGGTGTCCTGTTAGCCTGCTACAGCCCGGATTCTCCGGAGTCCTGTTAGCCTAGCTGCTACAGCTGGGTCAGGTATGCCTGTCCCTGTAAGTTAGTGCCACTTTGGGTTTACGACTAGTCATGTTGGCCCGGGTTCTTTGTCATATGGATGCTAGCGACACTATCATATACGTGAGCCAAAAGGTGCAAACGATCCCAGTCCAGCTAAGGTGGCACCCGTGGGAATACCGTGCGTGAGGCCGCAAAGTGATATGATGTGTTACATGCGAGATCGGTGTGACTTAGGATCGGGGTCCCGACAGATTTGCCGGGGAGTTCGGTGTGGATGCCTCCGCTTCCTCTAGCTGGCCCCTGGCAGGCTTCCTCGTGGACTCCGGCTTTGTCTTCCCTGCTGGTGTCCCTCCCAACGTGTCCCGCTGCTCCTGGCGGTTGTGACCAGGGCATGGCCTAGCTGCTCCCTCCCCCCATCACCTTCGTCCGCGCTCTCCCAATCTTGTCTAGTTATGTCCCGCGGGCCCTGATGGGGTCAGGCTGGGCTTCTGCCCAGGCACTTCTTTTGCCCTCTTCACCTCCACCTATAGGTCCTATGAGGAGAGGTGCAAGAAAGGCATTACGGGGCACTTATCTATTTTCAATTCAAAAGATGTAGGCACTTGCCAAACTTTAGTCCTAATTATGTAATATTTTCCATCCATATTTTTACCCTGTGAGGTTTGTACTTGTCTTTCTGTGCATTAATGAAAAAGATATGCTTGCCAGGCACTTGTTCATGTGTTATGTACATGAAAAGGAACAGTTCGTTTATAATCTCAAGTAAACAAGATTTTCCAGCAAGACACCTTGCCGGTCTCTTCCATTGCTTGCCACAAGGCTCTGCTTGGCGAGCTAGGAGCGTGGGAGAGAACTGGCCCTTAGTCAACCCTTGTTCCCAAATGCAGCTGCGACCACCCTGATCAAAGTGACTTTTGAATCAAAGGAATGGGAGCACAAATGTTGGAGGGTGACAAGTTTTCTCTACGCACGAGTCTTTCTCACTGTGGTACACTATGAATAACAAAAGAAAGAACTTATCCGCCTTATGTTGCTGGGGGTCGATATGCAAGATTGTTCTCACTCCTCTTCTTCGGGAAGTTTATTAGTGGTAGGAGCCCTATTCTTAGTTCAGGGAAAACGGTAGCATACGACCTCATCTATATGGGCTAATGAATATGGCAGAATCATACTTAAATAAACATGCATGCAAGCTCTAGATGTCAGCCCTTCATTTGATTATCTTTGCACAGGATCTGCGCTTGGCTTTGTACGAAGGGTTACATGCACATCGGCAATGCTTGTACAAAAGGTGGCTGCCGAGGCTGAGCCCGACAACCGTGCCTCATGGCTAGAACTTGCGAAGATGCGCAATATTCAATGAGTTTTGCACCTTAATGCCATCTTCGGTCTCTAGAGGGATTGCGCCAGGTCTGGTGACAAGGTCGCCTACCTCAAGACTCCGAGCATGAATCCTGCGGCTATGATAGCGGCTCAAGGCTTGCTGGTAGCGTGTAGCACGCACAGTGGCCCGGAGACGATCCTCCTCAAGGGCCATGGCATCATCATGCCAGAGCTGCTATTGCTCTACTTCATCGTCGGCAAGTACTCAAGGTGACCCGTATATGAGTTCTGTGGGGAGCACTGCTTCTGCCCCATACACTAGGGAGAAGGGAGTCTGGCCAGTGCCTTGATTTGGTGTCGTACGAAGCGACCAAAGAACCACCGGCAGCTCGTCGATCCAGCATCTACCGCACTTCTATAGCCTATCAGAAGTTCTCGTCTCGAGTCCACTCAGCACTTTGTCGGTGCAACAAACCTTGGGTCTGTTGCCCAGACTGTGCACTGGCACAAGAGCAAGGTTGATGCACCAACCCTAGCCAGGATACAAGAAGCCACTAGATTCAAAGAACCAGCATGCGGCTGAGAGAGGCTAAGGCCAAGCCAGAGAAGCAGGGCATCGTCAAGAGAAGGGCCTCCCTTGCCGGACAGGCGAGCCCGGCAAGGGGTGAAGCCACCACCAGAAGCAGATGACCAAGACACCCCGGCAGGACCTGCCGGGGCTCACGGAGCCAAAACCACCACACCAACCACTCAAGCACGACCCACGTTGTCGACCTATGCGGTGGCAAGCCATAAACTGATTAAGTGGCAGCCATTCTCCACATGGCAGCCATTTCCTACAAAAGAAACCCGCAGATGACACCCGTCCTGTGATATGTCAAGAGAACATGCGCGGAGCTGGAAAAATAGCCCGGCAAGCCTTGTCGGGCAACCAGTGATGTGACACTAAACGGCGCATTTAGTGCGCCCTGTCAGCCCGCAGAGTTAGGTCTGATAGCACTGTTTGCTACCATATCGGTGCATAATGACTATTTGCCATTGTGGTGACCCCTTGATCTATAAAAGGAGGCCCATGGTACCTGTAGAAAGGTTTGGAAGGTTAACGAACCCACACCCCCATACGCGCGTAGTCCCTACTGCCCCAAGGCAACCCCTGCCAGGCAAGTGTAATGTGCTTCACCTCCTCCATTCCACCATCAATCCACCAAAGCAGGAGTAGGGTTTTACACCTCGTGGCGGCCCGAACCTGGGTAAATTGGTTGTGTGCTCTTTTTCGTGCTGCCGTACGCTGCTCTGCCTCTTTGTGCAATGTGATGTCCCCCCGCCGAACCAGCAAGGGGCCTCCCGGTCCCATAGGTGGCCGCGGATATCCCCTGACACCTTTGGCGTGCCAGGTAGGGGGATCGCTTGCGCGAACCTGAAAGTGTGCGCAGTGCGTCATCTTGGTCACCATCTTCATCTTCGACGACGCCGTCGACCATGGCGCCCAAGAAGAAGTCCGGTACTTCGGCTCATCCATCCACCTCGAAGGCTCCTCTGCCCCCGCGGGGGATGCGCGGCGAGCGAGGATGTGAACGCTGCTGGGGACGTGGTTGGAGCAGGTGGCGGCATCACCACTTCCCCCGCGGCCGACACGGGGGCAGGAGATATCGGAGGAGAACAACATCAGCAGCGCCTCGACGGTCATGCTCCGCAAGGTGCGGGCGAGGGGGTCACTCCCTCCGCACACCCTCCTCCCACCGACGGGCAAAGCCGCAGCAACAACGCTTGGTCCGGGGTAAGCCATCACCCTCCGACTGCCCCCCACCACGGGAGCGACTGCGGCACATGCTCCTTGTAACAGCCTGGATTTTGGCCCTTTTCTTTTTCTTTTGATTTTTTTGGTTTTTGCTCTGTTTTTCTTTTTGGAGTGGTTCTGTGGCCTTGCCACCTGGGAAATCATCCCCATTCCCTCTCCCAAGTTGCTCATCATTCTCAAAACCTTGCCAAGATCATGTCACTTCACTCCTTGACCAAACCCTAATTTCTTTTTCTCGGGAATATTCCTTTTTCTATTAAAGGAATAACCATGTCTGCCATAGGTTGTGAAGCAACGTATATTCCTGTCCATCCAAAACTTCCGAAATAATTCTAATAATTCCTTTGGGTCATATGTTGTTCAAATATGCCCAAACTTTCCTGTCCTAGCCCAAGAATAATTCCCCAACAATAAATCATCATTTCTGTCCAGTGTGCCTTTCTGTGAAGGAAGTGCCACCTATCCTTTCCTGATTGCTCCCAAACCGTTTGGGCGTTCTCTTATGTCCAAATAATTTTCTCATGCCAAAATTCAACTTTATTTGCCTAGCGAATCTTCCTCAGCAATTTTTCAGACTTTCTCTCAAAAAGAAGGCATTGTGAAGGAAGTACTAGCTAGGGTTATCTAAATGAGTTGAAATTTTGCACACTCCTTCATGTGCTCATATTAGCACACCCCTCCAAGTTTCATCCCCATCCAATTGTCTATGTGAGCACAGGACCAAATCTTTGATTCTGGTAATATTTTCAGGTTGTGAAGCAAGTGCATTTTATATTGCTTCATTAATTCTGAGAAAATACTAGATTGTTCTCCTACCCAAATAACATCTCTGCCCCAAATTTCGGACCATTTCATTGAGCCATTTGATCACCAGAATTATTCCAAGATTCTGGTCAGTGAGAATGTTTCTAAAACAAGTACCACTTTGGCTTGTCCATTTCGTATGAAATTTCTACAGCACACTCTTATGACCATATCATCAAGACTTGCCAAATTTCAGCCCTAGTGGTCACACCATGCGTGTGCCTCATCCAAATCTTGATTCTGGACCAATTTTGGGGTTACACGGCAACTATATTAGTTCGTGCTCCATTATGCTCCAAAACCTCCAGGATTATAGTCCTTCCTAAGCTGATCACCCCAGACAAACTCTCTGGCTCCAATCCCTTTCCTGTTGATCAGCAGTTCTTGGCCAAGTTTACTGTAGTAAACTTCAGAGCTCACTTACCATTTCACCACTGCGTCTTTAACCGAACTACCACCACAGTTGAAACCTTCCCTGGATGAACTTACCACTAGACAACACATTCCAGCCCATCACCCCCGCTACATGCCAGTGCACGCGGTGACCGCGTTAATGGCACAACAATGCGCGCGCTGTGCTGCCGTTGGTCGCGCCCAGAGCGTCTTCTAGCTCCGGCACCTCTCCCCCTCATCGGCTTCGCGCGTGTGAGCGTGTCCAGCAGCTGGCCCATGTCGTCATCGTTCCCCTGGACCCCTCTCCCCCTTCGTCCGCTTCCTCACCGACGCTCGCCGCCGAACGCCCACGAGAGCACAGTGCGCCGACCGTCGTCTTCCTCCTCGGCCGCTTCTCCCCTGCGTCCCTTGGCCTCCTCTGCCCCGTGAGAGCCCCCACTGCTCCTCCTACGTCGTCTACCTCTGAGCTCGCGAGCGTGGGCACGCGTCACGGCGCCGGACACGCGTCCGCGGAGACGCCAGCTCGCCTCATCCTCCCTCTGCCTATATAACGCCACCCGAGCCTCCCCCGAGCATCTCATCGTCATCCTCACACTCCACTAGCCCCCCCCCAGCCTCTCACCGGAGCCAGAGAGCCTCTTCTCGCTTCCAAAGGCCGCCGATGGCCTCTGCTCGAATTCGAGCGAGCCAAGCATCCCCTCCCTCTCTCTCCACCACCACAGCTCCACCCACTCCCCGACGCATCTCTCCCTTAGCTCAGTTCGTTGGCGGATCCACCATGGCCTCGGCTCCATCTTCACCGACGCCGGCCGTCCGCCGCGGCAAAAGCAGCTGCCGTTCCCGATCTCCTAATCGTCTACAACCCATGGGGTCGCCTCTGCCTTGTTCCCCTGCATCCGTGGATAGGTCGGGCGCCACCTGCGGTGGCCGGTAGCGCCAGCAGGCCTCGTCGGCGCCGGCTCTACCTCGGCCAGGTGCGGGCGCGAGCGAGGAGTGCAAGGAGACGATGCCCTCCCTGCCAGCTGGCCGCGGGCCCCGCGTGTCAGCGAGATAAGCCCCGGCCCCGCCTTCGCTGACGTGGATAAGTGGCCGCGTCTTTCCCGGAACGCGCTTTCCCTTAACCGAGAGCGTATTCCATTTCTTCTTCGGGCGAGAATGTGTTTTCCTCTCTGGAAAACGTATTTTCAGAAAAGGCGCGTTCTGTTTTTCCTGCTGAGGGCCTGTTTGTGATGATTTTATTACATATAGGTCCCTCATAGAAAAACCCTTATATCGTTTTGCTCGCAACTCCGTTTGAGGTGAATCCTAAGCCCACGTCTTCGTTTCATCGAGCCCATTCTGTTGGTTTCATTTTCACTATGGTTTGACATACTGGAAATGACCACTTTGCCCTTTCCCGTAAACAGCCCCTCCGAGAGAGACCTGTTTCTGGCGATTCTTTGCGCAAGCTCCATGCACTTTGTCCCGGTGATTTCTTCCACCCCAGGGAAGCCACAATACCCACTTGCATGATAGTCATGAAGTAGCCATGGTTTTCAACTTGAATATTTATTAAATGTTTGCTTGTTTAAAATATGGTTATCGTTGTTTCGGTAGTGCTTCTTGGTTAGTGCTTTCTTGCTATGTTGTTATGCATCTAGTTATCATGCCCTGCTAGTTGCTAGTATTCCTTTCGTATGCTTATGCTTTCTAGTAGTACATGTTGATGTTGGTGATGGTCTTCGGTGCATGACTGTCGTCTATCCCGAGTACCGTTGTTATGCATGTTCCATTGCATCCAGTTGGTTAAATGCTTGCATGATGGCATTGTTGATATGTTCTTGCATGATATTTATTGTCGATGCTAGTGGTCATGCTATGTTTCTGAGAAGTATGTACTTGTGATGTTCATGCTAGTTAGTATGCCATGCTCAGTTGGATTGATTCATTGTTGATGTGATTAATAGTTATGTTGCACCTCCATGCTTATGTTGATATCATGTTCATGCATTGTAATTTGCATCATGTTATTTTATCATGGCTCAGCATATTTGCATTCAAGTTTAACCAGATTAAATTGAACTTGAACAATTGTTGGCTGAGTCATGGTGCCACCATATCGAGCTAACCAGTGCAACCACGCTTGCCTTTATGGGAAGGTCCTAACCGGGTCTATTGTCGTGCCTCCCGCCGGTGCCTCCAACGAGGGAAGGTTATGGGTGTGCGGTACCCTGGCCCGGTAAGCAGACATAACCTTGTGTGCCCATTGTTGTTATATCCGGATTGTCCCCGTTTGGGACCGTTTTGCCACGACGGTGGCCGTTGGTGTCTTTGGTAGGCATGGGCCACCCAGGACTTAGCCCAGTGGGGAGTGAGTCGGAGTGGCCGGGAGAGTGTCATGGCAGTAGGACGGTTTTGTCGAAACGTCGTTGGTCCACCCGAATGGAATTGCGAGGCCATGGGTTCCGTGGTGTGGATACAGTGTACTAACCTCTACAGAGTGTAAATTAAATCTATAGATAGCCGCGCCCGCGGATAAGGGCCCAGTTCGTAGTTGGTCAGACTATGGGTCAATAGTATTAATAATAACTTGCTTAATAACAACCCTGGTTCGATGATGAGATAAGTTGGTTATGTGATCCGTGAATGATCACCGTTTTGTTACGAGGTAACCCGTTGAGCCCAGAGTGGTTCCGTTTGTGATCCGTGGATGATCACCGTTTGGTTATGATGTAACCCGTTGAGCCCAGAGTGGTTCCGTTTGTGATCCGTGAATGATCACCGTGGTATCGAGGATACCAAGTTGTGGGATATTCATGATGTTGTGCGAGAATCATGGGTAAAGATCAAGCTCCTTGTGGTCATTTAATGATTACTACGGTATTGTTTATACCAAGCTTGATTTGATCCCGAGATGATCGTGTGATGTCCTAGGTTGGTAAGTAATGCATGTGATGGTTAAGAGGTAACCCGAGCAGAATAAGTGGTGCATATAGTGTCATCATGTTGCATGCTAGTATCGTCAGATTTATATGTTCATGCCATGTTCATATTGTTCTAGCTATATCATGTTCATGTTGTTCAAGCCATGTTATCCTGATGATCTCATGATAATTCCTGCTTAACCTGTAATTGCCATGCTGTTGTTTGTCTTGAATGCATCTTGTTATTGTGAGCTTGCAAGTACATTCAATGTACTGACCTGGCGTGCCATGCCAGTTCGCAGGTCTTGCCGTGATTGCTTGATTGCTTGTCGTGGTTTCCATTTGTGCGAGCTAGGATAAGCGTTCTAGACAGTCCCTGTGGAGTGGAGTTCACCACCATCGTCGTTGTTCCGCTGCTAGAAGTTTTCCGCTGCTTCGAGTTATTCTGCTGCTTGCATAGAGCAACTGAGGATGGCGTAATGTCGCCGTGCCGTTGTTATTCATTGAAATATCGGAGACCTTGTATTCATATTTGTGTAATAATAGAAAGCTGGTTTGTTCTATGCTAAGCAGTGCCGTATAGCAGAACACTTCTCCTCGATCTCTGGGCTGGAATACGGGGCATTCCGGTTTCTCTGAGCTGGGGTGCCACAACGCTTGGTATCAGAGCAGGTCTGGCTGTAGGACTCCCTAGTCAGTGCGAGCGGTAGAAACCGGTAGTTTAAAGTCCGTCTTGTTTGTTGCATTTGGTTGGTGCACTTGTTTGTTGCATAGCATGCATATAGCCTTAGTAGTTGTTGCGAACGGTTTATCTGGTGAGTGTAGCTGGCATCGGTTAAGATCCACTACCGCTCAGCCTTTGCATTTCTCCAGTTTTCTTTTCTTGCTCGTTCTTCGGTGTTTGGTGTCATTTCTGTCACAGCAGAGTGATGCCAAGTGATCCCGACACTGTTTGCAAAAATGGTGCTCAGGTATCTCGCCGATATCCTCCTTTCAGCCCCGCCTATCGTTTCGGTGATGGACATGCTTATGTCCCGAATCGCTCTTTCATTTTTGCCGTGTTGGCAACCCTTAATGATCTTAGTTATCAAGAAAGGGCAATGTCAGCAGCCTCAGTTTTTCCCCGCTATCCTATTTCTTTTTCCATCCACTTGATAATGATGTGGTTGCGACCTTCGTGTCCCACTACATGATTACCGAGTGTGTCCTCGCCTCCGAGCTAGTCCAGGTTGCTACCTGGCTAAGCTAGCACTTGGTGTAGCGCTGTTTACACCAATTCTTCCGCACATTTATTCGTCCTCGTGCACATCGTCACAGCATGCCAGATCGTAGAACCGGAGATCCCGCGAGATTTGTGTGCTTAAGTAGGCATGCATATTGTGTGACTAGCAGTACTGTGTGACTTTGTTTGAGTGTGTATTGTTTGTTGTTGTGTGCTTTTGTTTGGTTGAGTTTTCTTTTGCTTCTTACATTTTGGGCCCCGGTGTTACATTATTTTTCCCCTATAAAGTGTTGCTCATCAACCGACACCGGACCCGAAGAATCAGCAAGGATTTCAAATATTTGGAAACTCAGCTAAACAGAATGGAATTCTCAGCCGACTGAAGTGAAATGGGGAATATCTGATTTTGAGGCTGATAATCAATTTTGCATTAGTGTGCACTCCTTACAACAGTACTGATAACTCAAGTACACATCAGTACAAAATCCTCACAACAGTAATGATCAAGTCAGCAGCAAGACGAGTCAGGTACAAGATCAACGGTATATTTTCAGTCAAATGTATGGATCATATACAAAATTTTGGCTCAGCAATGCATGATGCTTGAAATATGTTATCATCCGAAATAAAGTCAGAATGTGATATGCTCAAGGAAGACAGTGAAACAAATTTTCTGATGCAAATAATCAGCCACAGAATAGTATGGGCATGTGTGTAGATTTCAGTCTGCATATTAGTATGAAGCTTTGGACGTAAGAAACTCAGTCTTCTTCCACACGTTATCGGAAGAAATTTATGATGCAAGGCTCCTCAATTTTCCTCAGCATGATATGTGAACAATTTCCGGTCCAAGATACCTAGTCTTTCTCAGCAAGATACCTCGGTAAAAGCTTCTGACAAACGAAAATTCATTTTTCTCAACAAGAAAGCCCGAGGAGAAGCTTCTCAAGTACAGAACTCAGGCTTCTCCAGCAAAATAATCAGACCAAGTTTCGTGTGTAAGCTATAGAGCCATCTTCTGCACGATACCCAGACAAAAGATTTGTGCAGAAGTTAACAAGTCTTCCTCAGCAAGCTACTCGGATGGCTTCTCTCATAAGCCATTCAGTATGTGTCAGTATCATACTAATACACCATCCTCAGAGGTGATATGATGAGTTGCCAATGTATGGCAGTACCACTCAAGAATCAGACTCACAATATTCGGAAGCACAAATCAGTCAGGGCATGTGTCTTCTTCAAAAATCAAGTATTTCCGTCGCATATGATACTTATATATGGTGAGCATGCATCCCCAGTCATATCAGTCACTCATACGAGATACGGCAAGGATCCAGAAGATATACATTAGGAAAGTAAGGATCCCACAACCTCACCAGTCAGGCAAAGGAAAATAAGGAGAAGAATGCTTGCTTTTCGTATCACTGGTGTAGTGATTGACACGGTCTTCGCATATTGAACAACCTAAGAGTGGAAACACCTCACTATAAAACTGCTTGCCCTCCAGAAGTACCAAAGGTGCGCGGAGCCCGGCTTTCATTTTTTTTACAGAATATTTTTCAAACTAAAAATAAAAAATACAATACAATAGTCAATATTCGAGATACATCTCATGAATTACAAGAATCCACAAGATCTGGGAATGACATCACAAAATCAACAGTCTTCACAATGGTTATCAAGATCATTATTCCTTCAACTGACAAGGAGATGTCCTAAAACCTTGTCACCTTCTTGTACGATTGTCCTCAACAATGAGCTCCGTACAGATACAAACCCCGGGTATTTGTAATATGTGTGCAGACCCAGGTCGGGCAACAGGCACAAGGAATAATGTCCAAAATATTGCACTAATCACATCCCTGGTCATACGAGGACTCAAGGAAAGGTGTGGCCAAGTTATTTCAGTAAGGTATCCTAACAAAGAAAATCAAGACCGTTAAAGGGTCGGACCGACAGCAAAGGTATGATGATTTCTGCACGACCATCAAGGTCCAGATACCCAAATCAGTTGGAGGCCGTAATTCCATATGGATCCAAAAAGGCATACCCTCAGAGGCCTACCCTATTTTACAAGGATTTCGTATCCCGCTTACCCGCTTGGAGCGGTTAGTATGGAAAATCCAAATGGGCATACCGACAAAATGAGAAAATCAAAAGCCGAACAATCAGCTCACACCCTGTATACTTACCGACGGAATCAAGTACACGGTCCATCTGTCAGGAAAAAGCATTTGTCCGTCAGCCGCCTGTCAGGTGAGTCTCAAGATGTAAATATTTGAGGTATGACACAGCTATAACTCCATACCCCGTTATACTGCTCACGACAAGAGGCAGTCGAATCTTTGGTACATATCTCATGCTCAAGCCAAAGGAATGAAACAAAATAAATCAGTACCACTTATGAGCAGTCAGATCCCGTCGGAAGATGGCCATGATTAATCCTCATCATTTATTGAAACCAGAAGGCCTGCATTTATTTGAAGCAACCCCTGGACAGAAGTAAAAAGGTATTCCTGACCAAGAGAAAATTTATGCTCAGATCCATTGGATATCACCACAAATATGGAGAATCAATGTCAGTAAAAAGGAATTGGTATATGAGCAAAAACCCGTCAGAATCTGGGGAAAGGTGAAGCAAGCCACCCCAGAGCAAGGTAAGTTAATCATCTAAATTTCTTGGGGGGACAATAAATAAAGGAAAAAAGGATACCCGAGCTGGAAACGGTGTCCTCAAGTCATACTTGTTCCCTAAGCAACCAAATCTCGAGGAAGAGATTTCTTTAAGGGGGGAAGGTTTGTAACAGCCTGTATTTTGGCCCTTTTCTTTTTCTTTTGATCTATTTGGTTTTTGCTCTGTTTTTCTTTTTGGAGCGGTTCTGTGGCCTTGCCACCTGGGAAATCATCCTCATTCCCTCTCCCAAGTGGCTCATCATTCTAAAAACCTTGCCAAGATCATGTCACTTCAGTCCTTGACCAAACCCTAATTTCTTTTTCTCAGGAATATTCCTTTTTCTATTAAAGGAATAACCCTCTCTGCCCTAAGTTGTGAAGCAACCTATATTCATGTACATCCAAAAATTCCCAAATAATTCTCATAATTCCTTTGGGTCATATGTTGTTCAAATATGCCCAAACTTTCCTGTCCTAGCCCAAGAATAATTCCCCAATAATTAATCTTCATTTCTGTCAAGTGTGCCTTTCTGTGAAGGAAGTGCCACCTATCCTTTCCTGATTGCTCCCAAACCTTTTGGGCATTCTCTTATGTCCAAATCATTGCCTCATGCCAAAATTCAACTTTATTTGCCTAGCCAATCTTCCTTGGCAATTTTTTAAACTTTCTGTCAGACAGAAGGCATTGTGAAGGAAGTACTTGCTAGGGTTATCCAAATGAGTTGAAATTTTGCACACTCCTTCATGTGCTCATATTAGCACACCCCTCCAAGTTCCATCCCCATCCAATTGTCTATGTGAGCACAGGACCAAATCTTCGATTCTGGCAATATTTTTAGGTTGTGAAGCAAGTGCATTTTATATTGCTTCATTAATTCTGAGAAAATACTAGATTGTTCTCCCACCCAAATAACATCTCTGCCCCAAATATGGGACCATTTCATTGAGCCATTTGATCACCAAAATTATTCCAAGATTCTAGTGAGTGAGAATGTTTGTGAAACAAGTACCACTTTGGCTTGTCCATTTCGTATGAAATTTCTACAGCATACTCTTATGACCAAAATGATCAGGACTTGCCAAATTTCAGCCCTAGGGGTCACACCATGCGAGTGCCTCATCCAAATCTTGATTCTGGACCAATTTTGGGGTTACACAGCAACTATATTAGTTCGTGCTCCATTATGCTCCAAAACCTACAGGATTATAGTCCTTCCTAAGCTGATCACCCCAGACAAACTCTCTGGCTCCAATCCGTTTCCTGTTGATCAGCAGTTCTTGGCCAAGTTTACTGCAGTAAACTTCAGAGCTCACTTACCATTTAACCACTGCGTCTTTAACCGAACTACCACCGCAGTTGAAACCTTCCCTGGATGAACTTACCACTAGACAACACGTTCCAGCCCATCGCCCCCGCTACATGACAGTGCACACGGTGACCGCGTTAATGGCACAACAGTGCGCGCGCTCTGCTGCCGTTGGCCGCGCCCAGAGCGTCTTCTAGCTCCGGCTCCTCTCCCCTCGTCGGATGTGGGGTTCCGGTAAACCCTTAAGGTTCAAACACAGGGGTGCGCGCGAAGTCTCTCCCTCCTACCAATCTACGCTCTAGCTCGTTATATCTCGCGGATGAACTAGACAACTCGCAACACAGGAAGACACGAGGTTTATACTGGTTCGGGCCACCGTTGTGGTGTAATACCCTACTCCAGTGTGGTGGTGGTGGATTGCCTCTCGGGCTAATGATGAACAGTACAAGGGAAGAACAGCCTCCTAAGGTTGAGGTGTTCTTGTGCTTGTGAACTTGTGGTGTGAGGATTCGATGCCTCTACTGTGGTGGCTAGCTCTACTTATATAGGCCCTGGTCCTCTTCCCGAATATCGAGCGGGAAGGGAGCCAACAACGGCGGGCAAATTTGAAGGACGACAACTAGTACAAGCTATCCTGAAAAAAGCGGTCTTCGCCAGCGAAAAGCTCTGGGGTGACGCCGTCTTGGGCTCCACGATGACCTCCGCCTTGCCGTCCTCCTGGTCTTGGTCTCCTTGCACCAATATGGCAACCTTTGCCTGATACCTCGGTATTCTTCGCTTGCGCTAGCCTCCTTAGCACCAAAGAGGAAATAAGGACGCTGTGCGCACTGGCGCCCGCCTGTCACCCGCCTGGTACCGTTCGTCATGGCTCATGTCACGAGAGCCTCGTGAGGTTTGCCTTGCCTTGATATCTCCGCTCCTCGTGAGCTTGCCTGGCTAGGCCACTCTAGAGGAGGTCTTGCGTCATCCGCCTCGCGAGGCTTGGACCCTCGCGACGGTCTTGGGAGCCTTGTTGACAAATATGGGCCATACGGCCCGCTGTCTGGCCACGCTGTGGGCCGCAGGCAGGCAAGTCTGGGGACCCCCGTTCCCAGAACGCCGACAGTAGCCCCCGGGCCCAAGGTGCGCTCGGGCTTGGCTTCGCGGCGAAGCCAAGGGTCAAGTTCGGAGGACCGCGGACCCTAAAAGCCTGCAGCCTCGGTTGACGCATGGCGGTTGATTGGACGTGGGTGTCTCAGCTTCCCCACGCTGCCTCGGCAACTGCACGACTTGACAAGTCCCTGCGACATGCAAGGAAAACCATCATTACCTGCGATCGTGGGGGACGCCGGTTGGCCTTCTCTTGCTATAAATGGGGAGGGGGCGGAGCCCCCGTTGCCCATCTCTTCCCCGCTTGCTTGCTTCTCTGCTCCACTGCTCGTAGTGCCACTAATGGCGCCACGAAAGAAGTTTTCTGCCGCCGAGAAAGGAAAGGCCCCTCGCGAGGGCCCCGGTTCCCCGGCGCCCAAGCACAGCCGCGGCCGTCCGCGCAAGCACGCCGCGACCCCCGCCGTGGCCCACCGTCGAGGTGGCGCCGCGGCACGCGGAGGGGATCGTCCCATCCATGGTGGTTCAGCCAATGAGGGGAGGCGCGCGATGGTGGCACGGCCTCCCCGCCCGCGCTTCTATTCGGCTGAGGTATCGCCGGAGTTCGTTGTCTGGTTGGCGAGCCCGGCCGGCAACTGGCTCCAACTTCCACGCTTCTTCGCCGCCGATCTGCCGACTTCTGGCCCGGGCGGGCTCTGGCTGCAGGCGGATGGCTGCTGCAGCAGGGCCTCTTGGGTTGCGGTTGAGACCTCTGCCGCGGGCAACATAGCCCTGGCCCGCGGCTGACAGACGTTCGCCCGCGCGCGCGGCCTGGGCAGGCGGTGCACCCTCCACTTCAGGTACGATGGTGAATCGACACTCTATGTGAGGGTGTTCGGGGAAGATGGTCGCCGCGTCGGGTGTTGCCCCGAGACGAACGACGGTGAGGAGGTGCTCGGCCTTGGTGCTGGTCGCGACGAGGACGAGGGCGAGCCTGCCCTTGGCAGCGACCGCGTCTCCTCCAGCTACGGCGGCTCTTCCTCCGGTGACAGCTCCAGTAGCGGTGGCTATGACCAGCCGCCGCGCCGCCGCGCCCGCTTCGAAGGAGGCAGCGGGTCATCTCATCGTTGTGCCTCTGTGAAGCGCGAGGAGGGGTCTGGCTAGGCTTGGGGCATCGCCAAGGGCCTGCCTCTGCGGATTGCTGCAACGCTGCTTTGCTTAGCTTTTTCTTTCTTTCCTGCATCAGAAAACGAAACCAGTATGGGGCCCAGAGGGGCGTGTATCTAACTGTGGTTCTTTGGTTAATGCACTGTGCGTGTCGTTCCCATGCTGTGTTGTTATTTTGCGCAAAGATAACTTAACCTCGTGCGTTTGGGACTCCCTTTCCATCACGTGGTGCCTGCGTTGCTCGGAAACTGCAAAAAATTCGTTAGGGGTGCACTAAGAGGTTTGCCGTCCACCCAAGCCTTGACTTGGAACCTTGTATCGTGGTACCCGAGGGGCACGGATTAGCAGAGATGTGCCAGCTTCCAGACTCGAACGAGGGTGGCTCGCGAGAAGGCAAAGAGAAGATAAATGCTCGCGAGGGCACCTGCCTAGCCCCTCGCGAGGCATGCGAGCGAGAGAACATGAGCAAACCAGAGCCAAAAAAAGTGGTAAAAGGCTAGGGAACCAAATCAGCAACGAACGCCAAGAGCAACTCCGATTAAGGAAAAGCGAGCCAACTACGGAAAGCAAATGAAAAGCTGCGTCCGGCACCTAATCTAGTCTTCAAGTCTTCTCACCAGCGCGGAGCTAAGTGTTGTCCACTAGGCGTGGGAGGGAGCCCCAGGGCCTGAGGCCGGCGCTCCTAAGACTCCGGGGCGTGTACAACCCCACTCATTATTACGTGAGAGTGTCACGGGCGGCGATTCTTCACAGGCACCGGGCCTTCTTCACAGGCTCTGGGCCTTTCTTCTCAGGCTCTGGGCCTTGCTTCATGGATAGAACTTCCGGAGGTGCTGGATGTTCCAGGCGTTCTGGACGGGTATCCCGTCCCGTGTCTCCAGGCGCGCTGCTCCCGGCCTAGATACATGGACGACCCTGAACGGGCCCTCCCACATGGGCGAAAGCTTGTGCGGCCCTTCCCTGGAGAGGACCCGCCTCAGGACGAGGTCACCCACCTCGAGCGTCCTGGAGCGGATGTTGCGGCAGTGGTACCGCCGCAGCGCTTGTTGGTACCTCGCCGCCCTCAATGCGGCTTCGCGTCGGCGTTCCTCCCCTAGTACGAGATCCATCCCCCGCATGGCGTCCTGCTGCATTTCGTCAAACGCCAGGATCCGCGCGGAGCGATGCTTGACCTCGTGAGGGAGGACTGCTTCGGCTCCATAGACAAGGAAGAATGGGGTCTCGCCCGTTGGCTTGGTAGCGGTAGTACGGATGGACCACAGCACGGACTGGAGTTCGTCGTGCCAGCCCCTGCCGCAGGCCTCCAGCTTCTTCTTGAATGTCCTGGTTTTGAGACCCCTCAGGACCTCAGCGTTGGCGCGTTCGGCCTGACCATTGCTCCTGGGGTGAGCCACCGAAGCGTAGCAGACCTGCGTTCCAAGGTTAGCACTGTAGGTTTTGAAGAGGTTACTAGTAAACTACGAGCCGTTATCTGTGATGATGCGGTTGGGGACCCCGAAGCGGCTCACGAGGCCCTTGATGAACTTGACGGCTTCCACTTCCGCCCGCTTGGTGAACTTGTCGATGGTGATGTAGAGATAGCGGTAGCCCCCTGGCGCTCATGGGAACGGGCCCAAGATGTCCAGCCCCCAGACCGCGAACGACCACGTGAGCGGGATGGTTTGGAGGCCCTGAGCGGGCTGGTGGATTTGATTGGCGTGGAATTGGCAAGCTTCATAGAACTTCACCAGCTCGGCTGCGTCGTTGAGTGCTGTAGGCCAATAGAATCCGCCACGGAAGGTCTTGCCGGCGAGGGTCCTTGACGATGAGTGATGTCCACAGTCCCCGCCGTGTATGTAAATCAGCAGCTCCCTCCCTTCGTTGCTGGAGATGCAGCGTAGCGTGACGTCGTTCGACCGTTTCCTGTACAACTCGCCGTCTTGAATGCAGTACGCTGTGGCCTATCGGGCCACGCGCTCCGCGTCTTCTTCCTTCTCCGGCAGCGTCCCATGCATCAGGTACTCCTTTGAATTCCTTGGTCCAGCACTTCTCCTGGGGCTTGAGCGCCAAGAGCAGTCGAGCTCCTGAGGTCGGGCCGCAGGCTGGGGCTCCCGCGGCCGAGGGCTGTGGGAGCTCCTCCCGAGGCTGAGTCGTGCTTGAAAGAGGTGGCGTAGTTGATGGCCTGAAGAGCCGCTCTTCAAAGACGCCAGGCTCTTGCGGTTGCCGCTTGGATGCTCTCTTGGCGATGTTGTCGGCTTCCTTCTTGGTGCCCCGTGGCACGCGCTGCAGCTCCAGGCCCCAGAACTGCTTTTCCATCTTGCGCATTTCCGCAAGGTAGGCCTCCATGTGCTCGTCCTTCGGCTCGTACACTTTGTTGGAGAAGTTGACGAGGAGATGCGAGTCGCCCTTCATGGTAAGGCGCCTCACCCCCAGAGCCGCTGCGGCCTTCAGTCCAACTATGAGGCCTTCGTATTCTGCGATATTGTTTGAGACCTTCTCGCCGTGCTGGAAGTAGAGTTGCACGGCGTAGTAAAGCTTGTCCTGAGTGGGCGAGATGAGCACTGCTCCAGCCCCCGAGCCCTGGTGCGTGAAGGCGCCATCGAAATACATGACCCAGCCATCTGGTGCCTCACTTCCTGGGGAGGTGGACCGGTCTTCTCCTTCCTCAAGAGCCGGGGCATCGGTCCATTCTGCCACAAAATCGGTGAGCGCGGCTCCCTTGATGACCCTGGTAGAGCTGAACTCTAGCTGGAATGCTTGCAGCTCGATGTTCCATTCAGCGACCCTTCCGGCTGAGTTCGGGCTCCTGAGTACCATCTCCAATGGGTAAGATGAGACGACCTTGATGGGGTGGCCCTGGAAGTAGTGTCGCAGCTTGCACGAGGCCACCAAGAGTGCGAGCAGGAGCTTTTGCGGCATGGGGTAGCGCGCCCTCGCGTCCCGCAGTACGGTGCTGACGAAGTACACCGGGTGCTCGACGAGGGCTGGCACACTGTCGAGGCTCGGGTCCTGCGGAGATTGTGGCATATCCTGAGGTGGAGGGTTTCCTGAGGTCTGACCGTCCTCAGGAGCTTCTGCGATGCTGCCTTGCTGAGCTTGGTCTTCCGCCGCTGATGGCTCTGCTGAGCCTTCCTGACCCTGCGCTGCATCAGCTCCGGCTTGGCGCGGCACACCCTTGTCTTGGCGCTCCTCCCGGACCGCCACCAGCGCCGCGCTGTCGGAGTACAGGGTGGCGGCAAGGTAGAGTACCAGAGGCTCTAGAGGTCGCGGTGCCACCATCACCGGGGGGCTGGTGAGGTATTTCTTGAGGTCTTGGAAGGCCCGGTCGGCCTCCGGGGTCCACTCGAAGGGGCCCTTCTTCTTCATGAACTTTATACTGGTTAGGGCCACCGTTGTGGTGTAATACCCTACCCTACTCCAGTGTGGTGGTGGTGGATTGCCTCCCGGGCTGATGATGAACAGTACAAGGGAAGAACAACCTCCTAAGGTTGAGGTGTTCTTGTGCTTGTGAACTTGTGGCGTGAGGATTCGATGCCTCTACTCTGGTGGCTAGCTCTACTTATATAGGCCCTGGTCCTCTTCCCAAATATCGATCTGGAAGGGAGCCAACAACGGCGGGCAAATTTGAAGGGGGACAACTAGTACAAGCTATCCTGACAAAAGCGGTCTTCGCCTGCGAAAAGCTCTGGGGTGACGCCGTCTTGGGCTCCACGATTACCTCCGCCTTGCCGTCCTCCTGGTCTTGGTCCCGTTGCACCAACATGGCAACCTTTGCCTGATGCCTCGGTACTCTTTGCTTGCGCTGGCCTCCTTAGCACCAAAGAGGAAATAGGGACGTTGTGCGCACTGGCGCCCGCCTGGCACCCGCCTGGTACCGTTCGTCATGGCTCACGTCACGAGAGCCTCGTGAGGTTTGCCTTGCCTTGATATCTCCGCTCCTCGTGAGCCTGCCTGCCTAGGCGTGTCCAGAGGAGGTCTTGCGTCATCCGCCTCATGAGGCTTGGACCCTCGCGAGGGTCTTGGGTGCCTTGTTGAGGAATATGGGCCGTACGGCCCGCTGCCTGGCCACGCTGTGGGCCGCAGGCAGGCAAGTCTGGTGACCCCCGTTCCCAGAACGCCGACACCGGCCCCTCTCCCCCTCATCGGCTTCGCGCGCGTGAGCATGTCCAGCAGCTGGCCCGCGTCATCGCCGTTCCCCTGGACCCCTCTCCCCCCTTCGTCCGCTTCCTCACCGACGCTCGCCGCCGAACGCCCACGAGAGCACAGTGCGCCGACCGTCGTCTTTCTCGTCGGCCGCTTCTCCCCTGGGTCCCTTGGCCTCCTCTGCCCCGTGAGAGCCCCCACTGCTCCTCCTACGTCGTCTACCTCTGAGCTCGCGAGCGTGGGCACGCGTCCAAGGCGCCGGACACGTGTCCGCGGAGACACCAGCTCGCCTCCTCCCTCTGCCTATATAAGGTCACCCGAGCCTCCCCCGAGCATCTCATCGTCATCCTCACACTCCACTAGCCCCCCAGCCTCTCACCGGAGCCTGAGAGCCTCTTCTCGCTTCCAATGGCCGCCGATGGCCTCAGCTCGAATTCGACCGAGCCAAGCATCCCCTCCCTCTCTCTCCACCACCACAGGTCCACCCACTCCCCGGCGCATATCTCCCTTAGCTCAGTTCGTCGGCGGATCCACCATGGCCTCAGCTCCATCTTTACCGACGCCGGCCGTCCGCCGCGGCGAACGCAGCTGCCGCTCCCGAGCTCCCCATCGTCTACAACCCACGGGGTTGCCTCTACCTCGTTCCCCTGCATCCGTGGATAGGTCGGGCGCTGCCTGCGGTGGCCGGGAGCGCCGGAAGGCCTCGTCGGTGCCAGCTCTACCTCGGCCAGGTACGGGCGCGAGCGAGGAGAGGAAGGAGACGATGCCCTCCCTGCCAGCTGGCCGCGGGCCCCGCGTGTCAGCGAGATAAGCCCCGGCCCCGCCTCCGCTGACGTGGATAAGTGGCCGCGTCTTTCCCGGAATGCGCTTTCCCTTAACCGAAAGTGTATTCCCATTTCTTCTTCGGTGAGAATGTGTTTTCCTCTCTAGAAAACGTATTTTCAGAAAAGGCGCGTTCAGTTTTTCCTGCTGAGGGCCTGTTAGTGATGATTTTATTACATATAGGTCCCTGGGAGAAAAACCCTTATATCTTTTTGCTCGCAACTCCGTTTGAGGTGAATCCTAAGCCCACATCTTCATTTCGTCGAGCCCGTTCTGTTGGTTTCATTTTCACTATGGTTTGACATACTGGAAATGACCACTTTGACCTTTCCCGTAAACAGCCCCTCCGAGAGAGACCTGTTTCCGGTGATTCTTTCCGCAAGCTTCTTGCACTTTGTCCCGGTGATTTCTTCCACCCCAGGGAAGCCACAATACCCACTTGCATGATAGTCATGCAGTAACCATGGTTTTCAACTTGAATATTTATTAAATGTTTGCTTGTTTAAAATATGGTTATCGTTGATTCGGTAATGCTTCTGGGTTAGTGCTTACTTTCTTGCTATGTTGTTATGCATCTGGTTATCATGCCCTGCTAGTTGCTAGTATTCCTTTCGTATGCTTATGCTTGCTAGTAGTACATGTTGATGTTGGTGATGGTCTTCGGTGCATGACTGCCGTCTATCCTGAATACCATTGTTATGCATGTTCCATTGCATCCAGTTGGTTAAATGCTTGCATGATGGCATTGTTGATATGTTCTTGCATGATATTTATTGTCGATGCTAGTGGTCATGCTATGTTTCTGAGAAGTATGTACTTGTGATGTTCATGCTAGTTAGTATGCCATGCTCAGTTGGATATGATTCATTGTTGATATGGTTAACAGTTATATTGCACCTCCATGCCTATGTTGATATCATGTTCATGCATTGTAATTTGCATCATGTTATTTTATCATGGCTCAGCATATTTCCATTCAAGTTTAACCGGATTAAATTGAACTGGAACAAATGTTGGCTGAGTCATGGTGCCACCATATTGAGCTGACCAATGCAACCACGCTTGCCTTTATGGGAAGGTCCTAACTGGGTCTATTGTCGTGCCTCTCGCCGGTGCCTCCAACGTGGGAAGGTTATGGGCGTGCGGTACCCTGGCTCGGTAAGCAGACATAACCTTGTGTGCCCGTTGTTGTTATATCCGGATTGTCCCCGTTTGGGACTGTTTTGCCACGATGGTGGCCGTTTTGAACTGACGGTGGCCGTTGGTGTCTTTGGTAGGCACGGGGCCACCTAGGACTGAGCCCAGTGGGGAGTGAGTCGGAGTGGCCGGGAGAGTGTCATGGCAGTAGGACGGTTTTGTTAGAACGATGTTGGTCCACCCGAATGGGAGTGCGAGGCCATGGGTTCCGTGGTGTGGGTTTAGTGTACTAACCTCTGCAGAGTATAAATTAAATCTATCGATAGACGCGCCCGCGGATAAGGGCCCAGTTCGTAGTTGGTCACACTATGGGTCAACAGTATTAATAATGACTTGCTTAATAACAACCCTGGTTCGATGATGAGAAAAGTTGGTTATATGATCCGTGAATGATCACCGTTTGGTTACGAGGTAACCGGTTGAGCCCAGAGTGGTTTTTTTTGTGATCCGTGGATGATCACCGTTTGGTTACGATGTAACCCGTTGAGCCCAAAGTGCTTCTGTTTGTGATCCGTGAATGATCACCGTGGTATCGAGGATAACAAGTTGTGGGATATTCGTGATGTTGTGCGAGAATCATGGGTAAAGATCAAGCTCCTTGTGGTCATTTAATGATTACTACAGTATTTTTTATACCATGCTTGATTTGATCCTGAGATGATCCTGTGATGTCCTAGGTTGGTAAGTAATGCATGTGATGGTTAAGAGGTAACCCGAGCAGAATAAGTGTTGCATATAGTGTCATCATGTTGCATGCTAGTATCGTCAGATTTATATGTTCATGCCATGTTCATATTGTTCTAGCTGTATCATGTTCATGTTGTTCATGCCATGTTATCCTGATGATCTCATGATAATTCCTGTTTAACCTGTAATTGCCATGCTGTTGTTTTTCTTGAATGCTTCTGGTTATTGTGAGCTTGCAAGTACATTCAATGTACTGACTTAGCGTGTCATGCCAGTTTGCAGGTCATGCCGTGATTGCTTGATTGCTTGTCGTGGTTTCTGTTCGTGTGAGCTAGGATAAGCGTTCCAGACAAAGTCCCTGCGGAGTGGAGTTCACCACCGTCGTCGTTGTTCCGCTGCTTTGAGTTGTTCTGCTGCTTGCATAGAGCAACTGAGGATGGCGTCGTGACGCCGTGCTGGTGTTATTCATTGAAATATCAGAGACCTTGTATTCATATTCGTGTAATAATAGAAAGTTGGTTTGTTCTATGCTAAGCAGTGCCGTATTCCAGAAGACTTCTCCTCGATCTCTGGTTTGGAATACGGGGCATTCCGGTTTCTCTGAGCCGGGGTGCCACACTCCTCCTCCCGGACGAGCCAACCAGACAGACGCGCTCGACGAAGTCGCTGACCCTCGAGGACCACCATCGGGCGACCCCGTTGCCCAGGTGGTCGTCCCACAGCAGCGTGGGCGCGACACCGCCGCTGCCGCCACCGCTGGCACCATCAGGAGCTAGGCGACGGTGCGGTCGACGTCATCAGCATCTATGCCAAGCACAGCGACGGAGGCTATGGCGCGGGCTCATCTGCTATTGAGGTTTCCGCCAGCAGCCGAGCAGATGGATGAATGGCGTGCCACCATCCAAAGCATGCTCATTTTCACTGAAGCTGGGGGCACACAACGAGCTGGCCCGCTACAGCCTGCCCAAGCGACAGCAATCGCGAGCAGTGCTGCCCGAACGGAGGGGGCCATCCCCACGGTGCAGTCCCCACCACAGCAGCCGGCGCGGCCGCAGCAGAATCATGACCCTGACGACGTCTCAATGGCCTCTTCCAATTCTCGAGCATGTCCAGGCCAATGTCGAGCCCCGGAGGATAGGCGGCGGGGGGACGCGCGCGTCGTCACAGATCGACGCCACCACAACCTTCGCCAGACCGACGGTTGTGATGGCCTCAACATCGACGAGCCTGCGCTCGGTGTTGGCGGGTGCCTACCTTTCGAGGTCGGCTGCCCTGCCTTCACACGAGACTGCGGCAAGTCCATTGGCCGTCCATTCGCATGTTCAAGCCAGAGATACCCAAGAAGTACGACGAGAGGCTGAACCCGGCTGAGTTCCTGAGCATCTACACCATCACTGTTCAGGCTGCCGGGGGAAGAGATGAGAAGGTGTTCGCAAAATACTTCCCTTTCGCCCTCAAGTCCAATGTGAGGTCTTGGCTGATGCACCTGCCGGACGACTCCATTTCGTCATGGGCAGACCTATGCCATGAGTTCATCGGTGCCTTCACCGGTGGCCACCAAGAGCCTGACAGGCCCAGCGACCTGCAACTTCTTCAGCAGAAGGAACGAGAAACCCTCCGTAAGTATTTACAGAGATTCAGTAAAGTTCATAGAAATATTGCAAATATCCATCCGGGAGCCATTATAGCAGCTTTCCAGTCCAATGTGCGCAACCGTCGCATTCGTTCCAAGATGAAAGTGTGGTTGCCCAACACTGTGAAGGAGCTATACACACTGGTAGATAAGTGTGCTCGGATGGAGGAAGGAGGGAAGTTGTTGTAACAGCCCCAAAATTGGGTTATCAATTTTTGTGCTGTTATTCCTTCCTGGCACTCATTTTCAAAATCTTTCTCCTGAGTTTGCTGGATGACTCTGATGATTCTTGTCATTTTCAACCTTTCAAAACCTTGCTCATGTCTTTTTCAGTGGGCAAGACCTCATTTGGATCATCTCAAACCCTCTCAAACCCTAATTCCAAATTTTTTGAATTTGGATATGCCCTTTGTGCTTACAAAGGAGCCATCATTTTCCTTGATCTGTTGATCCTCCCATTTGTTCCCAGAGATCCTCCTATCTCTCTGAACATTGGATATGCAAAAATATTGCCAAGTCCCATGCAATATTTTTGAATTGTGATTTATTACTTTTCTTGCCTTTATGAGGAATAAAATCCAAAGGCATAGCTAGCCATCTCCTAAATTCATCAGAATTGGTGGAGTTGATACTTATGCCTAATCCAAGCTCTGGAAAGTATATTGGCCATATTAAATAAGGAAAATTGCCTTTTCCTATTTAATGCCAATATTGCATTTCTACCATTTTCCAAAGGAACTACTATTTTTATAGCAAACAAAATTCCGACATAAATTTTGGAGCTTGTCCTTGCTATATAATCACTATCTCCATCCTAATATCATGATTCCACAGTTCAAAATTTGGCATATGATCCAATGCATGTTTCTGCCTTCTCTGAAATTTTGCAAAGGAAGTGCTTTATTGCTAAGTCCAATTGAGCTGCAATTTGGCAGGGTGTTTAACATTGTTAAATGACCCATGGATAGAAAAGATGAGCTAATTCCATTCACCCAAGCTCCCTGTGCAATTTTTCAAAGTTTCTGACCAGAACACAAGTTTGTGAAGGAAGTACCTTCATAGTGTTTCCAAATGGGATGAAACTTTTCCATCCTCTCAAGTATCTCAAATCATTATCCTCCACCCAAATTCAATTCATTTCATTGAACTATGTGAGCACAGGAGCAATTCTTGGTTTCTGTCCAATTTTTTAGTTTGTGAAGCAAGTGCATTTTATCTTGCTCCATTATGGCTGAAAATATTCCCATGGCTTCTCATATCCATATAACCTACCTCCACAAGATTGTGGCTCATTTCACTTGACCAATTGCCCTGAGGATTTTTCTGAAGTTTTTGGACGGAAATGATAGCTGTGAAGGAAGTACCATTTTGGTAAGTCCATTTGGTATGAACTTTTTACAGCATCATGGTATGTCCAAATCATCAGGCTTTGCCAAGTTTTAGCTCAATCCATCACTCCTAGTGACTGTTTCATCATGATTAAGTTTCTGGGTCAGTTTTGGTGGTTGTACAGCAACTATGGTAAATAGTTGTCCATTTTACCTCAAAACTCCCAGGACCGTAGTCCTTACTACCCTAAGCCTACCAGACATCCATTTTACCATTTGACCTCTCTGGTTTTACCTCTAGGATGTTGCCAAGTTTGCAACAACAAACTTGTGCAGCTTGGTTTACTCAGCTCCCTTTGGCTCTGCCCGTTTGTTTACCGTAGTAACACTCTATCTACGAAGGACTGCGTGGTAGACATGAGCTGGCATCAGTAAAAACTCCGGAGCGCGCATTGTCCGTGGTGACTACGAGGGCAGCCGGCCAAAACGGTGGTCTAGCCACTGTTCTCGTCGTCAGCGCTGCTCCGACCGTCTCTGCCTCGCCATTAATGCCCAACAGCTCCCCCTCGACGTCGTCTTCCCCCTGGACCTCTGGCCCCCTTCGTTTTCTCCTCTGGCGAGCCGTTCCAACGACCGAGCAGTGCGCGCCCGTGAGCTCGTCGTCTTCCTCGCCTCTGTCCGCTTCCTCCTTTCGTCCCCGAGCGCCTCTCGTCTCCGTGAGCCTCTGCTGCTCGTCTTGACCCTCCTCGTCGCCTTCCCGTGCGCCTCCGTGACTGCGGCGGCCGGCAGAGCCGTGGACGGACGCGCTCGGCGGTGCTCGGCTCGGCCACCCCTCGCCCCGGCTATAAAAGGAGCCCGCGACCCCCTCGAGCCCTTCATCAGCTTCCTCACCCTCGTCTACGCCTCCCCAACCCCTCCTCTCGTCCCTGGTGTCACTCCCCCACTTCCATCGCCGCCGTGGTCGCTGCCTCGGGTCCCTCTCGATTCCGGCGATCCCGCGTGCTCCTTGCCATTTAGACACCCCCAGAGCCTCGCCCGGAGTCCATCAAGCCTCCCCGTCGCCTCGCCCGACCATTTTCCCCACCGGAGCCCCTAGTTCACTGGAGGCCGAAGCCCCTCTCCGCCGCGGGCTGTGTGACTCCCTCTCCCGTGCTCGTCGCCGGCAACGGAGGCCACCACGGGATGCGTCTCCTCCTCCTGAGCCCGTGGGTAGGTCGCCCGTCGCCTGCCGTGGCCGGACGCGCCAACGAGCGCCGTCGGGGCGGGCGTCTCCCCTCGGCCAGGCGCGCGTCGAGCGGGAGGAAGAAGAAAGCCAGCTAGGCGGGCCCCACCCCTCGTGGGTCCCCCTCGTCAGTGACCCCGCGGTTGCCCCGCCTTGCCACGTCAATTAAGTGGCGGCGCCTCAGGATGTTTTCCGTTTACGGAACCCGAAGGCGTATTTCCTGGAGTGCGCTTTCCCTTAGCCGAAATCGTATTCCTCCCCTTCTTCGGGCCAGAATACGCTTTCCTTTCTGGAAAGCGTATTTCTGAGAAAGACACGATCTGTTTTTCTGCTAGGGCCCCGTTTGTAATGATTTTCTTTACAGATTGGTCCCTGGTAGTTAAACAATCATATCTTTTTACCTGTAACTCCAAATGACGTGAATCCAAAGCCCACGTCTTCGTTTCGTCGAGCCCATTCCGTTGATGTCATTTTCATAATATTTTCACACAGTGAAAATGACCTTTTTGCCCTTGCCCGTAAACAGTCCCCTCCGACAGAGAACTGTTTCTGGCAAATCTTTCCGCGATCGTTTCCCACTTCTTCCCGGAGCATTTGTCGACCCCCAGGCAAGCCAACCTCTTATCATGAGCCCCGAACTTGCATGTTGACTTTGCTTGCACCTTGTGTGTGTGTAATTGTAGTTGTTTCACATCATTTTCGTATGCCGTTATTATGCCTGTTATGCATGCTTGTGTTTTCATGATATCTTTTGTCATGCTAATTAAAATGTTGTTATTGATAATGCCATGTCACTACTCTACTTTATTTGCATGTCATCGTTATAAAATGTTATGAGGATTGTAATGCACCGTTGATATGCTATTACTTGGTATTGTCATGTTCTTTATGCTATAGCTGTGCACTTGAGTAGTTCAATATTTTGTTCATGCAATCGTATGCTGCATGCTCATTGTTGCATTCATGTTCATGATGATGGAGAAGGAATTAAAATGACTTAATAATAGCAAACCTCCTCCGTCATCGATGGGATCGAGTCATAGTGCAACCAAATCGAACTTTTTCAGTGCAGCCACATTTGCCTTTGTGGGAAGGCCTTAATGCGAGCTATTGTCGTGACCTCTCGCCGGTGCCTCCCACTAGGGAAGCTTATGGGCGTGCTTACCTTGATCAGGTAAGCGGACATAACCTTGTGTGCTCGTTTTTGAGATTTTTGGTACCAGTCCCCGAGTGGGAGTGTCCCGGAGTGGGAGTTGACCACGACGGTGGTCGGGCTGTCTTTGGTAGACACGGGGCCACCCGGGACCAGCCCATTGGGGATTGGGTCGGAGTGGCCGGGAGAGCGTCATGGCAGTAGATTGGTTTGGTCGGAATGTCGTTGGTCCACCCGAATGGGATGATGAGGCCATAGGTTCCGTGGTGTGGGTACAGTGTGCTACCTCTGCAGAGTGTATAAAGTCTATCGATAGCAACAGTTCGTAGTAGGTCCCACTATCAGGTCTTGGTCGAAATAGAAGATAAACCTTAAATAACTAAGTTGGTAATGAAATTGTGTAACAAATAATGTGAAGACTTGGACTATGAGATAGTCGTGAGAAGTCACGACGATGTTTTGATATAATCACGAAACGAGATCTCGATGAGTGTTGGAGACCAAGTGTTGGTCATGGTTGTGATCGCCGGAAAGATCACCGTTCGGTTGCAAGGCAACCCGTTGGTAAGAAAGTCCGAGGGACTCGGTGCACAAGTTTGGTTGCATTACATGAGTAATATGTTGCATTTAAAAACCAAGGCAGAACAGAAGATGATTGCATAAACTTAACATGCTATGTCTGCATTGGATATAATCGGTAGTTTATTTTCAGCATAGTTTCATGATGCCATGCCATTTTTTGATTTATATGTTAAATTATGCCATGATTGAGACGATATGCTATGTTTTGCTATTACCATGTTATAAGCATGTTTTGAGATGCCGTGTTATTGCCATGATAGTAGATGTTATGATTTTGTTCATGCTTAGTTGATTTTTATCATGCCATGTTTAGTAATTGATATGAGATAGGGTGTTGCATGCGCTCGGTTCTTGCTTTGTCTGCAGCTTGTTTGGATGCTATGTATTTGGTTGTCTTGCAAGTACATTCAATGTACTGACCTGGCGTGTCATCCCAGTTTTGTAGGTCGTACCCGTATTGCTCGCTTGATCCGTCGTGCTAGGCCGTAATCTTGCCAGTCCTGTGAGTTGTGGATCCCAGCCAGAGTTGTTATGCTGCCAAACCAAGACTTTCGCCGCCATTTTTATCAGACTTCCGCTGTCATTTAATAGCCTTAGGGCTATGCCAGATAATTGTATTCATCAATGATGTAATCTCATATACATGTATTTGATGAATATTTTTGCACCTGGAATGCTGTATTATGGACCTGTCGTGCGTCAGGTGTTATCCTGGGCTGACGTACGAAGGCCCCCTGCTCCATGCAGATCGGGGTGCCACAGGGCATGGTATCAGAGCAGCCAGGCTGGCATAGGTTATCCTAGAATTAGATCACCGCTACCATTAACCAGTAATGGCCCTAAGGGATTTGACCCATCCCTGCATCCGGCATGGCCACTGTTAATCAACAGGTGGCGCAGTCGGGACCGACACGTCCTCACCCCGCTGTCCCCGCCTAGTTATCCGTGAAGCGAATAGCAACCCTATCTTTTCTGGTCGGCCGCACTGCTCACCCTTCGCCATTAAGGGAAAGGGGCCACACCATGCGGGCATGTCCCGCATAGCTGCCTATAAAAGCCCCCTTTCCGCTCGCCGTATCGCTCACCCCTCAGTCAGCCATGTCCCTGCAGAGAAGCCTAGCTAGTAGCACTCTAGCCATGACTGGCACCTTCAAAGCTCCCAAGTTTCACAGCCGCACCGGTGTCGTCAACCACCCCGGCTTTCCACCCCTTCTTGCTGAGATGCTCACCAAAGCCTTTGGCTGTAAGGCTAGCCCCGATTACCTGGTGTTCCAATCATCACCCGTCCCTCACCTTCATCGCTTCGATGCAAGAGTGTGCATCAGCCTAGCAATGGATGGCCAGCCGTTGGTTTTTCATGGTAGAGCTATGCCTACCTCTGATTTAGCCATTCAGGCCGCTGCTGTGGAGGCTATGCTTCACCTCCGAACCAGATACCCGCATATGGCAGCAAGGCGTGATTTCTGCTTCTACCCCATTGTGACAGAGGTAGGAATGTAGCCTTCTCCCGCTAGCCAAGGAGATGACCCCGCAATAGCTCGCCTGGTGCAGTATATTACCGCCCAGGGGATGATGATTTCCCAGATGCTTGCCGAGTTTCAAACTCTGGACGACGATGCGGTGCGAGTCGTCAAGGAAGCTTACCGCGAGGCTCGTAAATTCGCGTCTCAAGTCATTTGTCCAACGCCATCCGAACCAGTGCTACCCTCTCAGCCTGTGTTCTGGCCTAGACCCACATCGTTACCCTTGACAAGGCTCTTTTATAGATCTACCAGCAGCATTTGCTCGGACCAATTTCAGCAACACCCCCAGCAGCCCAACCCCAACCCATAGTAGTGTCGGATGATGAAGATGGAGATTGGCTCAGTATTCGTCCTCCCGGAGAGCCCCAACCAGGCAAATCCTCTGCATGACCTCAGTTAAGCAGTAAGATGATCAGTCTGTCGGTTCATCCTCGATATGAGGGTAGAACTATGTATCCCTAGATGAGTTGCTTCGTTTAGCGCGTAGCACGTTCGTGTTCTGTTGTCTGCTGGTACTGTTATAGTCCGTATGCTGTGTTCTATGTATGTTTTTGTGCTTTTGTTTTTGTGTTGTTTTTGCTTGTCTCTCTGTCAAGCAGAAATGTTTGACAGGGTTGACACTGTGTTGCTAACAAGATTTTAATTAGTAGATCACATATACTAAATAAACCCTGACTCGTCTCGAGTCTATAATAAAATGCGCGCTGGTGTAGGTATATGTAGACCAGGAGTACATATACCCACTAGCATTAGAACACCGTAGAATGATTTTGCCTGGTGTGTTTTCCGTTGCATGATTATTGACTCTGTCTGTTCGCTAGTTTAGATTTTACTGCATACTGCACGCATACCCGGTTCACCCACCAGTACATTCGGGCAGTACCCAGAGGAATGCAAAGTCACATATCCCTATCTATCCGTGCATACTCCGTGTGCCAGATTTCTAAACCAGAGCCTCACAGAGGCATTTCCGTCTGGTAGTTCCTCGTCTCGAATTCTTTTCCCCGATTTCATTTCTGGAGGAACACTGCCAACTTTATTTCACTCGATCCAGTACATCTACCCCGATACAGGTTTCACCCTCGATTCTACCTCGACACCTACGTTTCGTGGAGGAATCCGTGAAATTTTTCTCAGTGCCCCCAACTCGTTTGAGTTTAACCAAAGGGTAAATTAATCCTGAGGTTTTTCCCCGAAGTGGTTATCGTTTCAGTTGTGCTGTAACCCTAGGAATCTCGAGGACGAGATTCTTTTTAAGGGGGGAAGAGTTGTAACAGCCCCAAAATTGGGTTATCAATTTTTGTGCTGTTATTCCTTCCTCGCACTAATTTTCAAAATCTTTCTCCTGAGTTTGCTGGATGACTCTGATGATTCTTGTCATTTTCAACCTTTCAAAACCTTGCTCATGTCTTTGTCAGTGGGCAAGACCTCATTTGGATCATCTCAAACCCTCTCAAACCCTAATTCCAAATTTTTGGAATTTGGATATGCCCTTTGTGCTTAAAAGGAACCATCATTTTCCTTGATCTGTTGATCCTCCCATTTGTTCCCAGAGATCCTCCTATCTCTCTGAACCTTGGATATGCAAAAATATTGCCAAGTCCCATGCAATATTTTTGAATTGTGATTTATTCCTTTTCTTGCCATTCTGAGGAATAAAATCCAAAGGCATAGCTAGCCATCTCCTAAATTTATGAGAATTGGTGGAGTTGATACTTATGCCTAATCCAAGCTCTGGCAAGTATATTGGCCATAATTAAATAAGGAAAATTGCCTTTTCCTATTTAATGCCAATATTGCATTTCTACCATTTTCCAAAGGACCTACTATTTTTATAGCAAACAAAATTCCCACATAAATTGTGGAGCTTGTCCTTGCTATATAATCACTAGTTCCATCCTAATATCACGATTCCACCGTTCAAAATTTGGCACATGATCAAATGCAAGTTTCTGCCTTCTCTGAAATTTTGCAAAGGAAGTGATTTATTGCTAAGTCCAATTGAGCTGCAATTTGGCAGGGTGTTTAACATTGTTAAATAACCCATGGATACCAGAGATGAGCTCAATCCATTCACCCTAGCTCCCTGTGCAATTTTTCAAAGTTTCTGACCAGAACACAAGTTTGTGAAGGAAGTACCTTCATAGTGTTTCCAAATGGGATGAAACTTTTCCATCCTCTCAAGTATCTCAAATCATTATCCTCCACCCAAATTCAGTTCATTTCATTCAACTATGTGAGCATAGGAGCAATTCTTGCTTTCTGTCCAATTTTTCAGTTTGTGAAGCAAGTGCATTTTATCTTGCTCCATTATGGCTGAAAATATTCCCACGGCTTCTCATATCCATATAACCTATATCCACAAGATTGTGGCTCATTTCACTTGACCAATTGCCCTGAGGATTTTTCTGAAGTTTTTGGATAGAAATGATAGCTGTGAAGGAAGTACCATTTTGGTAAGTCGATTTGGTATGAAATTTTTACAGCATCATGGTATGTCCAAATCATCAGGCTTTGCCAAGTTTTAGCTCAATACATCACACCTAGTGAGTGTTTCATCATGATTAAGTTTCTGGGTCAGTTTTGGTGGTTGTACAGCAACTATGGTAAATAGTTGTCCATTTTACCTCAAAACTCCCAGGACCGTAGTCCTTTCTACCCTAAGCCTACCAGACATCCATTTTACCATTTAACCTCTCTGGTTTTACCTCTAGGATGTTGCCAAGTTTGCAACAGCAAACTTGTGCAGCTTGGTTTACTCAGCTCCCTTTGGCTCTGCCCGTTTGTTTACCGTAGTAACACTCTATCTATGAAGGACTACGTGGTAGACATGAGCTGGCATCAGTAAAAACTCTGAAGCGCGCATTGTCCGTGGTGACTATGAGGGCAGCCGGCCAAAACGGTGGTCTAGCCACTGTTCTCGTCGGCAGCGCTGCTCCGACCGTCTCTGCCTCGCCATTAATGCCCGACAGCTCCCCCTCGACGTCGTCTTCCCCCTGGACCTCTGGCCCCCTTCGTTTTCTTCTCCGGCGAGCCGTGCCAACGACCGAGCAGTGCGCGCCCGTGAGCTCGTCGTCTTCCTCGCCTCTGTCCGCTTCCTCCTTTCTTCCCCGAGCGCCTCTCGTCTCCGTGAGCCTCTGCTGCTCGTCTTGACCCTCCTTGTCGCCTTCCCGTGCGCCTCCATGACTGCTGCGGCCGGCAGAGCCGTGGACGGACGCGCTCGGCGGTGCTCGGCTCGGCCACCCGTCGCCCCGGCTATAAAAGGAGCCCGCGACCCCCTCGAGCTCTTGATCAGCTTCCTCACCCTCCTCTACGCCTCCCCAACCCCTCCTCTCGTCCCCTATGTCACTCCTCCACTTCCATCGCCGCCGTGGTCGCCGCCTCGGGTCCCTCTCGATTCCGACGATCCCGCGCGCTCCATGCCATTTAGACTCCACCAGAGCCTCGCCCGGAGTCCGTCAAGCCTCCCCGTCGCCTCGCCCGACCGTTTTCCCCACCGAAGCCCCTAGTTCACCGAAGGCCGAAGCCCCTCTCCGCCGCGGGCTGTGTGACTCCCTCTCCCATGCTCGTCGTCGGCAACGGAGATCACCACGGGATGCGCCTTCTCCTCCTGAGCCCGTGGGTAGGTCGCCCGTCGCCTACCGTGGCCGGACACGCCGACGAGCGCCGTCGGGGCGGGCGTCTCCCCTCGGCCAGGCGCGCGTCGAGCGGGAGGAAGAAGAAAGCCAGGTAGGCGGGCCCCACCCCTCGCGTGTCTCCCTCGTCAGTGACCCCGCGTTGGCCCCGCCTTGCCACGTCAATTAAGTGGCGGCGCCTCGGGTTGTTTTCCGTTTACGGAACCCGAAGGCGTATCTCCTGGAGTGCGCTTTCCCTAAGCCGAAATCGTATTCCTCCCCCTTCTTCGGGCCAGAATACGCTTTCCATTCCTGAGAAAGACGCGATCTGTTTTTCTGCTAGGGCCCCGTTTGTAATGATTTTTTTACAGATTGGTCCATGGTAGTTAAACAATCATATCTTTTTACCCGTAACTCCAAATGAGGTGAATCCACAGCCCACGTCTTCGTTTCGTTGATGTCATTTTCACAATATTTTCACACAGTGAAAATGACCTTTTTGCCCTTGCCCGTAAACAGCCCCCTCTGAGAGAGAACTGTTTCCGGCAAATCTTTCCGCGATCGTTTCCCACTTCTTCCCGGAGTATTTGTCGACCCCCAGGCAAGCCAACCTCTTATCATGAGCCCCGAACTTGCATGTTGACTTTGCTTGCACCTTCTGTGTGTGTAGTTGTAGTTGTTTCACATCATTTTCTTCTGCAGTTATTATGCCTGTTATGCATGCTTGTGTTTTCATGATATCTTTTGTCATGCTAATTAAAATGTTGTTATTGATAATGCCATGTCACTACTCTACTTTATTTGCATGTCATCGTTATACAATGTTATGAGGATTGTAATGCACCGTTGATATGCTATTACTTGGTATTGTCATGTTCTTTATGCTATAGCTGTGCACTTGAGTAGTTCAATATTTTGTTCATGCAATCGTATGCTGCATGCTCATTGTTGCATTCATGTTCAAGATGATGGAGAAGGAATTAAAATGACTTAATAATAACAAACCTCCTCCGTCATCGATGGGATCGAGTCATAGTGCCACCAAATCGAACTTTTTCAGTGCAGCCACATTTGCCTTTGTGGGAAGGCCTTAATGCGAGCTATTGTCGTGACCTCTCGCCGGTGCCTCCCACTAGGGAAGGTTATGGGCGTGCTTACCCTGATCAGGTAAGCGGACATAACCTTGTGTGCTCGTTTTTGAGATTTTTGGTACCAGTCCCCGAGTGGGAGTGTCCCCGAGTGGGAGTTGACCACGACGGTGGTCGGGGTGTCTTTGGTAGACACGGGGCCACCCAGGACCAGCCCGTTGGGGATTGGGTCGGAGTGGCCGGGAGAACGTCATGGCAGTAGGATGGTTTCATCGGAATGCTGTTGGTCCACCCGAATGGGATGACGAGGCCATGGGTTCCGTGGTGTGGGTACAGTGTGCTACCTCTACAGAGTGTATAAAGTCTATTGATAGCAACAGTTTGTAGTAAGTCCCACTATTAGGTCTTGGTCGAAATGGAGGATAAACCTTAAATAACTAAGTTGATAATGAAATTGTGTAACAAATAGTGTGAAGACTTGGACTATGAGATAGTCGTGAGAAGTCACGACGATGTTTTGATATGATCACGAAACGAGATCCCGATGAGTGTTGGAGACCAAGTGTTGGTCATGGTTGTGATCGCCGGAAAGATCACCGTTCGGTTGTGATGCAACCCGTTGGTAAGAAAGTCTGAGGGACTCGGTGCACAAGTTTGGTTGCATTACATGAGTAATATGTTGCATTTAAAAACCAAGGCAGAACAGAAGATGATTGCATAAAGTTAACATGCTATGTTTGCATTGGATATAATCGGTAGTTTATTTTCAGCATAGTTTCATGATGCCATGCCGTGCTTTGATTTATATGTTAAATTATGCCATGATTGAGATGATATGCTATGTTTTGCTATTACCATGTTATAAGCATGTTTTGAGATGCCGTGTTATTGCCATGATAGTAGATGTTATGATTTTGTTCATGCTTAGTTGATTTTTATCATGCCATGTTTAGTAATTGATATGAGATAGGGTGTTGCATGCGCTCGGTTCTTGCTTTGTCTGCAGCTTGTGTGGATGCTATGTATTTGGTTGTCTTGCAAGTACATTCAATGTACTGACCAGGCGTGTCATGCCAGTTTTGTAGGTCGTACCCGTATTGCTCGCTTGATCCGTCGTGCTAGGCCGTAATCTTGCTAGTCCTGTGAATTGTGGAGCCCAGCCAGAGTTGTTATGCTGCCAAACCAAGACTTCCGCCGCCATTTTTATCAGACTTCCGCTGTCATTTAATAGCCTTAGGGCTATGCCAGATAATTGTATTCATCAATGATGTAATCTCATATACATGTATTTCATGAATATTTTTGCACCTGGAATGCTGTATTATGGACCTGTCGTGCGTCAGGTGTTATCCTGGGCTGACGTGCGAAGGCCCCCTGCTCCATGCGGATCGGGGTGCCACAGTTGCGCAGAGAGGAAGATTGCACCAATGTTGATTCAGAGGTTGAGGATGAAACAACCAGTTAGAGAAAGGGCAAGAAGTGCAGTAAGAAGCCAAGAGATAAGGCAGTGATGACTGTGAATGGTTCCTGCACACCTAGTACCGGCAAGAAGGCCAAGGCTGAGGCCCCCCGCAAGGAAGCGGCCGCTTGCGCTGCTTGCCAGGAAGCCGTTGTTGCCGAGAAAGCTGGGAAAGGCGATGGGCCGTACTGCAAGATCCATCGGACCAAGGGCCATGACATTCAGGAGTGTTACCAGGTTGAACAGCTTGTCAAGAAATAGAGGGCAGAATATGACAAGCGTGACAATGAAAAAGGTTAGAATGCCGCTGGCAGTAAGGGCCGAGGCAGTGAAGCAAACCGCCCCGGCAAACCCTTTCAGAACCAAGGAAAGCCCACCAGGGGTCAAGAGAAGGAAATCTGTGATGATGTGAGTGATAGATGGGATGAAGAGGAAACCAGTGAGCAGGAGTTTCATAAGGACACTGACGCCCTATGCATTGATGGGGGTGCATCTTTGCACACCTCTCACTGCGAGCTCAAGCGATGGGCACGAGAGATCAATGTCGTGGAGCCAGCGCCAGTGGCCAGGAAGCTACTCAAATAGTCCCGCACACCCATCTCCTTTGACGAGGAAAATCACCCTGGCTGCACCACTGCGGTAGGATTTTTGCCATTGTTGGTCTCCCCAACAGTTCGCAACCTCAAGGTCACAAAGATGCTAGTGGATGGCGGGGCCGGGTTGAATTTGATTTCCCCGGCAGTCATCACTAAGCTTCAGATAGGAGAAGAAGAGCTAGAGGTTACCGGCACGTTTCAAGGAGTTAACCACGGCAGGAGCCATCCTAAAGGGAAGATTATGTTGCCGGTGATGTTTGGGAGAGAACTGAACTATTGGACTAAGAAGATTGTGTTTGATGTGGTTGATCTCCCCCTGCCGTACAATGGGATTCTTGGACGCCCGGCCGTAGCCGAGTTCACGGAAGCATCCCACTATGGTTGCAACACCTTGAAGATGCCCGGGCCACTAGTAGTCATCACTATCCCATCGGATGAGAAGGGATGCAATTGTCTGTGTGGATAAGATCTATCGGGATGCAGTCGCAGCAGAGGCAGTGGCAGCGGCTGTTCCCGCCACGGAAAGCAAAGGAAAGAAGAGGGATTGTAGGACCTCCGGCAAGGAGTCCGGGAAGCGTTCCCCCTCCGAGTGCACGGCACCCGTTGACGACGTGCCGGAGTGTTCCAACAGCAAGAGATCCAAGGTTGCTGCACCCCAACTGAAGAAGGTCCCATCAAGGCTGGTTGGCGTTGATGGTACTTTCACTATCAGCCCTGCCCGCGATGAAAAATAGGAAAGCGCACTCGTTGCCTTCCTGCGGGCGAATATCGATGTGTTTGCCTGGCAACCATCTGATATCCTCGGTGTTCCCAGGGAGGTAATCGGGCACAACCTTGCTGTCTGCCCACATGCCCGACCTGTCAAGCAGAAACTCCGGAAGCAGGCCTTGCAGAAGCAGTAGTTCATTGCCAAAGAGATCAAGAAACTGGAGGCAGCTAGTTTGTTCAGGGGAGTACTGCATCCTACATGGTTAGCAAATCCTGTGGTAGTCCGGAAGGCCAATGGGAAATGGAGGCTTTGCATTGAGTTCATAGATCTTAACAAGGCTTGCCCGAAGGACCCATTTCCCTTGCCACACATCGACCAGATTGTGGATTCCACATTAGGTTATGACTTGTTCTCCTTTCTGGATGCATACTCTACATATCACCAGATCTTCATGTCCAGGGAAGATGAAGAGAAGATGTCATTCATCACTCCATCTGGTACGTACTGCTTTGTCCGCATGCCATTCAGATTAAAGAGTCCCGTGTCCACTTTTGCAAGGGCAGTCTAGATTGGTTTTGAATCACAGTTACACAAAAATATAGAAGCCTATATGGATGATATCATGGTCAAAACCAAGGATAAGGCTACCCTATATGGATGATATCGTGATCAATTTGAAGCTTAATCCGGAGAAGTGTGTGTTTGGTGTTCCCTCTGGCAATCTACTTGGGTTCTTCATGTCCCATCGGGGGACCGAAGCTAACCCTGAGAAGATCAAAGCCATTGAGCAGATCCAAGCGCCAAGGACAGTTAAGGATGGGAGGCGCTTAACAGGATGTGTTGCCGCGCTAAGAAAATTCATCTCCAAGTAGGCCGAGTGCGCCCTGCCGTTCTTTGAAATTTTCAAGGAGGCAAGGCCTATGAAGTGGACCCCGAAAGCAGATGCAGCTCTGCAGGAGTTGAAGGCCTACCTATCGTATGTGCCTACCTTGGTTGCGCCCAAACCCCAAGAACCGTTGTTCCTATACTTGGCGTCAACCAACCAAGTGGTTAGTGCGGCCTTGGTAGCGCGGCGAGAAGTGGATGAGGCAGAAAGTGAGCAGAAAACAACAGATTAGATAAGGATCATGACAGTAGTGAGCACGGCAACGAGAATAAGCCCAAGGACGCGGCAAGGAAGAAAGTGGAGCATCTCCTAGTATACTTCATCAGCTCCTTTTACAGGGGGGCTAGATCGAGGTACTCTGGTGTGCAGAAGTTGATCTTTGGTCATTATGGCCTCAAGGAAACTGCGCCACTACTTCCAAGCCCACGAGATCACGGTTGTCACCCGTTTTCCGTTGCAAAGGATACTCCGAAACCCTGAGGCTACTTACAGAATAGTAGAGTGGGCTTTGGAGCTATCCAGCTTTGGTTTGAACTTTGAGAGCACATCAACTATTCAAAGTAGGGCACTGGCAGAATTTATTGCAGAATGGACTGTCGGCGTCCTGGGAACGGGGGTACCCGGACTTGCCTGCCTACGGCGCATGGCATGGCTGCACCAGCGGCCTGGTATAGCCCATCTTGAACATCAACCACTCAAGACCATCGCGAGGGGCCAAGCCTCGTGAGGCGGACGACACCAAGACCTCCTCAGGGGCAGCCTCGCTAGGCTGGCTCCCAAGGAGCGGAGATATCTATGCAAGGGGCACCTCGCGAGGTTCACGTGACGTGAACCATGACGACCAAGGCCAGCGGGCGCCAGTAGGCGCAGAGTACCAATTTCCTCTTTGGTGCTAAAGGGGCAAGCGCAGGCGAGGTGTCCTGGGGCATCAGGCAAAGGTTTCCATATCGGTGCGACGAGACCAAGACTAGCAGGACGGCGGGATAGAGGTCATCACGGTGCCCACAGCTACATCACCACCAGTACCTTTGGCAGGCGAAGACCACCTTTTGTCAGGATACATAGCTTGTACTAGTTGTCTCCCTTCAAACTTGGCCATTGTGGGATCCCTTCCTGCCTGATATTTGGGAAGAGGACCAAGGCCTCTATAAATAGGACTAGCCACCACCATAGGAGGCAACTGATCTTGGATTGGATCCATTCCACCAATGCCATCCCACGAACTCACCGAGCCCTAGCACACCTCTCCTCAGGAGGCTATTCTTACCTTGTACTGTTCATCCTCAGCCTACAAGGCAATCCACCACACCACACTGGAGTAGGGTATTACACCGCGACGGTGGCCTGAACCAATATAAACTCTTGTGTCTCTTGTTCTTTGGGTTCGTGTACCTAGGCCTAGAGATCGTTGTGTGAGCGAGCGAGGGAGAGAGACATCTTCATGCGCACCCCTATGTTCGAACCTCAAGGGTTTGCCGGAACCCGTAATCCGACATTTCCCGCGCCAGGTAGGGGTGCGCCAAAGCAGCTCTTCCGTCGATCGACCCGCCGACACCCCGTGGTTCCGATGTGTGGCGACCCAAGGACCCAAGCCGACCATTGGGCTGCTCGGCCCTCAGGGCGGTGCCGTCCGCCCAAGAAGATCTCAACTCCGCGCTCCAGCCGGCCGGCACACCGCCAAACGCCGCCGGACGCGGGCGGCGCGGACCGATGCCTCCCACCCTCACACAATGGCACACGCGGGCCACCATGAGATCCTCAGGCTACGCTGCAGCAACGGCACCACACACACGATGGGAACAAGCGAACATGCGAGCTGCGCTCATCGTGGCGCGGGAGCTGCTGCGGTGCCGGCTGCCGGAGAGCGGCTGCGACGCGCTGCTGGAGCGCGTCGCTGAGCTGTTGGACGCTACATCCAGGGGTACGCCGCCTTTCTACTCCTTACCTTCGTCTCAAGTTGTGGCCAGATCGCATGCCGGGCCTCGTCGTGCCCGCGTGCTCCCCGGCACACCAGGAGGGTTCAACGGTGTCAGCACGGCCGACGGTGCCGTTTATCCGGCCGCGCCTGCACTTCCCCTGGGTGGTGCTAGTACGGGCGTCGCCCCGCTCGACCGTAATGGAGCGCCACCCTACAACCACCAGGGGGTTCTGGGGCGACGACTTCAGAACCCTATGTGCCCCGCATGGTGGACCAGGAGTATAGGCCGGAGGATGGCCCCTGCTCGTTTCTCGAGCCTGGTTGCGAAGAAGAGATGCTGGAAGTTGAGGCCTTGCACGAGCCACCCAGGAGCCTCTCCGACCCCGCCAACGACAACAATCGCAATGTACCACTGATATCACAGGAGCAGGCTTACGTTAACCATGGGTCGCAGGAGGACCAGGCCACAACGGTAGATGGCGACCCCAGGGCGGCAACCCTGCTCCAAGTGGGGGTAGCGCACTGGGGGCTGCGCGGGAGGGGTTTTGAGCTAGGCCCTCCCCCGCACCGCACGGGGCAAGGCGCTGCCCGGAGGTAGGTCCTCTGCCGGGGAGGCACCGGCGAGCCCCTTCCCCGGCAGAGGGCCCGTGGTCACTGAGGGCGCCGCTAGCGTCCCCCTTGCCCCTTGGCACCGTCCCGGTTTCCGGATGCCCCGACGGTGGTCGGGGGTGGCACAGGGCGGGGCCCTCGTCTGGCTATATGAAGCAAGGCTCACGCCTGTGAAGGTCTCTGACCGTGACACTCTCACGTAATAATGAGTGGGGCTATATAGGCCCCAGAGTCTCTGGAGAGCCGCCCTCGGGCCTCGGGGGCTCCCGCCCACGTCCTAGTAGAAGCACCATGCTCCACGCTGGCCGTCGACACTGTCCCCGAATGACTATGCTCACGACCAGTGAAAGCACTTAGCTCCGCGCCGGTGAGAAGACAAGAAGACTAGCTAGGTGCCGGACACGGCCAGTTGCTTTTATTCCCCCTGTTTTCTGTAGCTCGATTTGGCGCTTCCATTTTTGGATTGAACTAAGAGTTTTTTCTGCTTTCAAGCATGGGGGGTTCTTCCCTTATTGTGTTGATTTCTTGCGTTTTTGTTGCGTGCTTTGTTCCGAGGCTCACGCCTGCAAGTCCCCCCCTTGCGAGCACGTCGCAAACGGGGGCTGGGCATGGGGTGCACACAACAGCCGGGCTCGGGCAAACCTGGGTGGTTGTAGGCCGCCGCTGCGCACATCCTGCCATAGTCTGGCATCCGCTCCTCGCGAGGCTCTCACGGGCGAGACGGCAGGCCCCTCGGGAGATCAAAACCTCCCGTGCCCAGAAGGAGCTCCTCTCAGGAGAAGGGCACATCAGCAACTTCGAGGACCGCGCTGGGCCTACCAGGACCAAGGTAAATCACAACAACAACCAGATTGAGGGGTTCGCAAGTTCACAAAAACACGTTCTGAGCCCGGACTAAAAGAAAATGAGAAGTATCAATTTACATGCACGAGGGGCTCCCCCTCCAAAATGCTCTCACACCCTGCGGGGTCGGGTCCAAGTCTCCGCGTGCAGGTTCAAGTGAAGGAACGCAGGCTCAGTCGGACATCTCGCTCGCGACGTCGTCTTGGTCGCTCTTGTGCACGCTACTGGCGCTGTCGCTGGCATCGTCTTCACCATCATCAACCGTGCCGCCTTCGTCCGCCACGACCACCACTGCGTCATACTCGGTGGTGAAGGCCTTGACCAGAGCGTCCATGTTATCGTCCACCCAGCGTGCTAGGTTGTCCCGGGCGGCTCCGGGCACGGGGGCGATGGCGGCGTCGAAGTCGAAGTGAGGATCAATGTTCTGGAGATGGTTGAAGACGCGGGAGAATGCGCGCCCAAGGAGGCCTCAGCTCTTTTCTTCAAGAAGCTCACGACCCTTGCGGCCTGGTCCTCCAGGCGCGTCACAACATCGGTGAAGAAGCGGAGATGGCTGGCATAGTCTTCTGCGTGGGGGTGGGGGGCGTGCTCTTCACAGATGGAGCCTAGCGCCCGGTTGGCCCTCACCCTCAGGGACTGGAGCATGGGGGCATGCTCGCGCTGCAACGTCTGCCGACGGCACACCTCCTCCCCGCTCTGCTGCGCGAGGGACGCGGCATCTCCAATCTGCTGATGGAGTGAAGACAGATTAGTGTGAGCCTTGGCCAGGTCGGCCTGGGCAAAAGTCTAGGCCGCCACAGCGATCCTCTCGCGCTGCTCCGCCTTGTCTAGCCCGAACCTGAGGGTGGAATTCCTGCCCTCTGCTTTGGCCTCCAAGAGCTTCAGCTTTAGGCTGTGCTCGTTGGCGAGATCCACGCGAGCCTTTGCCACCCTACGATCGACCTCCTCATGGATTCTGGCTTCACAGGCGGAGACGGCATCTTTGGCCATGGCCACATGGCGCTCCATTTTCTCCAGCCGCTCGTGCTCCAGGCCTCGCTCCAAGGCCTCCAGTGCCAGTGCCTCCTCGTGCTTCAGGATCTCCTCCTCTTCGGAGGGTACTCCCCTCATTGACGCCAAGGTTGTTCGGCGTGCCTCGATCTGCTGCTCCGGGGCAGTGTTCAGGGCTAGGAGCTCACGCTCCTGCTTCTCGTCGCCCTCATGATGTAGGTCGGCCTCCTTCGCCTCCTCCATGGCCCGAGCGCTGGCTTCGTGGGAGGTTGCAAGTTCCATGGCGGCCTTTGCCTTGTTACGCTCATGATGAAGCTGCCCAAGGTTGATGGCGACCTTCAACTGGTGCCACTCGCGAGCCAGGCGGAGGTTCTCCGTCTAGAGGCAACCTTCAACTGCCGCGAGCTCTCCTCCAAGGCTGCTCAACGCAACTGTCGCCTCCTGCAAGAGCTCGTGGCATATGACCCCGCTTCCGCGTGTAAGCTCCAGGGCGCGGCCGAGTCCATCCTCCACATCAAGGGTTGCTGAGGAAGTTCGAGTTGGCCTGCTTGACCCCGGCGAGGAGCTCGAGGCCGGCGTCTTCTCCGCCGCCTCGCTGGCCTTGGCAAAGATGCTAGATGGCATGGCCTCACCACCTGAAGACGAGGCCGGTGCTGGGGACGCCCAGCTGCCCGTGATGACCAACGGAGGAGTCCTGGGCACGCCGGCTGCGCCCTAGGCCGGAGCGCGAAGAAGCGACACCAAGAAGGACGAGTCAACGCCCTAGGTTGATGCGTCCGCCTCTGAAGCGGGCACCGGCCCCCTGACGGCGGTCCGGCAAGCAGAGGTCAAGGCTAATGATGAGCCGAAGGCCGGCGAAGGTCGCACCTCGATAGATCTCGCCGTTCCAGCCAAGGGAAACCTGCAGATCGTTGGTTAGAAAAGGATGCAGCACTCAGGAAATCGCGCCTATGAGGTACTTACTCGTCTTTGGCAATGTATTTCCTCTACTTCAGCGGCCGGTGCACGCCTCTATTGCACCTTGGAAGCATCTTCCTCTTGCGGAGTGCCCCAAAATTCAGGCAGAGTTGCCCAAAGCCCTGGGAGCGGCCACCGCCGCCTTGGGCAGTTGGCGGGGTTCCTGAGGGGCGGCCTCGGGAGCACCCACCTGTGTCGGCCCAATGACCGCCACCTAAGGACGACCAGCCTGAACCTCGGGAGCCTTCACCCCAGGGGCCTCCGACCACGTCGATCCTCCTGTTGCCACCACTGCTGGTGCTTTCGCTAGCGGAGAGGCTGCCGCCGCTGGGTGAACCGCGGCCGTCGCCAAAGCCGAGCTCGCCCCCGACCTCGTCACGGCCGTTGCCCAGGCCGAGCTCGTCATCGCCGCCGCTGTTCTCGGGGCAGCACCCTGCGCGGCGACCATCTTCCCCGAAAACCCTCACAAAGAGGGTCACAGTGCCGTCATACTTGAAGTGGATGGTGCACCGCACCTCAGGCCGCGTGCGCGGGCAAACGTCTGCCAGCCACGGGCCAGGGCCACGTTGCCCACGATGGAGGTCTTCACCGTGACCCATGACGCCTGCCTGCAGCAACCATGGGCTTGAAGCCAGAGGTCGCCAGGACCCCCAGCCGGCAGCTCGCCGGCAAAGGAGCGCGGGAGTTGAAGCCAGGTGCCCGCCGGACTCTCCGACCACACCACGAACTCCGGAAGCACCTCCGCCGAGTGGAGGCGCGGTCGAGGAGGCCGGGCGACCACGGCATGCCTACCCTCGGCATAAGGGCAGCTCCGCCTAGAGCGGCCCCCGCCGTGGGAGGAGGCACCACTACGGCCGCCGAGGATGACACCGGCCCCCGAAGGGGTGCGACCGCGCCCCCGAGGAGCCATGGCGGCGCTCGCAGCATGCTTGCGGGGGCGTCCACGCCCCCTTTTGGGCGGTGGCGAGCCGGGCCCCTCCTAGTGAGCCTTCCCTTTCTCCGCAGCCGAGAACCCCTTGGTCGGCACCATGGGAATGCAGCAAGACTGCAAAATGGGGAGGAAGAAGAAGAAGCAGGCGGCGTGGAGAAGGAGATGAGCAACGAGGGCTCCGCCCCTCTGCTCCTTTATAGCCAGAGGGAGGCCAACCACCGGCCTCTACGATCACAAGTAATGATGATTTTTCTTCTGCGTGCAGCAGGGTCTCGTCAAGTTGAACGGTTGTCGAGATAGCATGGGGAAGCGGAGACACCCACGTCCCGTCAATTGCCATGCGTCAATCAAGGCCACATGTGGTTGGGGCCCGCGGCGCTCCGCACTTGCCCTTTGGCTTCGCCTCGAAGGCAAGTCTGAGCGCGCCTTGGGCCTAGGGGCTACGATCGGCGTTCTGGGACCGGGGGTGCCCAGACTTGCCTGCCTGCGGGCTCGTGCGTGGCTCCACCAACGGCCTGGTACGGCCCATCTTCAGCAGCAACCACTGAAGACCCTCGCGAGGTGTCGGCGTCCTGGGAACGGGGGTCCCCAGACTTGCCTGCCTGCGGCCCATGGCGTGGCTCCACCAGCGGCCCCGTACGACGCATCTTCATCAGCCAACGCTCAAGACCCTCGCAAGGGGCCAAGCCTCGTGAGGCGGACAATGCAAGACCTCCTCGGGGGCGGCCTCACCAGGATGGCTCGTGAGGGGCGAAGATATCAAGGCGAGGGGCACCTCGCGAGGTTTCTGTGATGTCAGCCATGATGACCAAGGCCAGGCGGGCGCCAGAGCGCGCAGCGTACACGTTTCCTCTTTGGTGCTAAAGAGGCAAGCGCAGGCGAGGAGTCCCGAGGCATCAAGAAAAGGTTTCCATATCGGTGCAACAAGACCAAGACCAGCAGGACGGCAGGGCGAAGGTCACCGTGGAGCCCAAGACGGCGTCACCATCAGAGCCTTTGGCAGGCGAAGACCACCTTTTGTTAGGATAACTTGTACTAGTTGTCTCCCTTCAAATTTGGCCGTTGTCGGATCCCTTCCTGCCTACATTTATGAAGAGGACTAGGGCCTCCATAAATAGGACTAGCCACCATAGTAGGAGACAACAGATCTTGGGCTATTCAGATCATCCTCATCCACACAAGCACACCAAGCACAAGAGCACCTCTCCTCAGGAGGCTGTTCTTCCCTTGTAACTCTTCATCCTCAGCCCGAGAGACAATCCACCACACCGCACTGGAGTAGGGTATTACACCACATTGGTGGCCCGAACCAGTATAAACCTTGTGTCTCTTGTTCTGTCAGTTCGACCTGCTGAGCTTTGAGATTGCGGTGAGGGCGTGAGCCTGGGGGAGGAGAGATCTTCGTGCGCACCCTAGAGTTCGAACCTCAAGGGTTTTGCCGGAACCCGAAATCCGACATTTGGCGCGCCAGGTAGGTGTGTGCCGAAGCTTTCCTCACTGCACCCCTCCATGCGGCAGGACGGCCGCACCGCCACTCCGTCGCTAACCCCAGCCGGCTCATCGTCTCACGCTCGTCGCGCGCCCACGAACGCGCAAGCCTCGTTGCTCATGGCACGCGAGCTCCTACGCTTCCGCCTGGTTGATGACCTCTACGAGGACTGGCTGGACCGCATCGCCGAGCTCGTCAGCGTAGCTGGGGGCTCCCCAGCACCATCCCTCTCGCTGCCTCGCCCTCCGCCAGCTGCGGGCGACGTAGCCCATGGAGCACCTCCACCACCTCCGCACCAAGACTGGGCTCCAGCGCCAAGGCGCGCGCCCCCCGGTGTGACCCACCGTGCCGGGCGCCCACGCGAGAAGAAGGAAGCTGCCAAGCTGTTCCTCGGCCACAGGAAAACGCTCCCATGCTCCCAGCGCCACCGCGACCAGACCATGTGCCGCCTACGTTGGCGTCGCGCGGACATCAAGGGCAGGCTCCGCATCAGCAAAGGGCCCTGGTGGCCACAGCAGGCTGCCGAGACTTCACTCTGGAGCTGCGTAGTGTCATCTGGCAGGGCAAGGTCAAGCCAGACCTGCCTCCTCACTACGACGGCACCCCCGACCTTGCAGGTCTACGCGCTGAGCATCGAGGCGGCCAACAGCGACAAGAACGTCATGGCGAACTGGTTCCCCATGGCTCTCAAGGATGGTGCTCGCTCGTGGCTCCTGAACCTGCCCCCGGGCTCGATCTCCTCGTGGGACGAGATGCGCGACCGCTTCGTCGCCAACTACCAGGGCACGCGCGACCTCCCGCCGGCCGCGGGCGACCTACGCCGCATCAAGCAGCAGCCAGGAGAGACCCTGCAGAAGTACATCCAGCGCTTCAACAACGTTCGTCTCAAGATCCCCAAGGTGACGGATGAGGCCATCATTTCCGTGTTTTCTGACGGCGTCCACGACGTCAAGATAAAGGAGGAGCTAGCCATCCACGAGCAGTTATGCACGGCTCTGGAGCTGTTCAACATGGCGACCAAATGCGCAAGAGCTGAGGAAGGGCGCCTTTCCCTCGTCGAGCTCCCTGCTACCGACCCAGAGGAGAAGAAGGCCAAGGCCAAGGACGTGAAGCGCAAGGGGGTGGCCGTGCTCGCGGTGGAGCCAGACACGAAGCGCGGCCAGGACCATCCCAAGTCGTCCAAGAGCAGCAGACCGTTCTGCGCCTTCCACAATGCACACAGCCACAACACCAATGACTATCAAGAGCCCAGAGCCATTCGAGATGGATGCTTCGGTCGAAGCCCCGAACGCAACGACCGGGGCTACGGCATAGGAGGAGGACGAGGCGCAAGACGCTGGGATGATCGCGGCCCCCGCAAGGAGTGGCGCGAGCGGCCTCGCGAGGACCGCTGGCAGGACCAGCCTCGTGAGGGCGCCTGGAGGAATCATCCTCGCGAGGACCGATCTCAGGGCAACACTGGTCTCCCCCCATTGCCGCCACCACCAAGAAGGGACGACGACCACCATCAGGACGAGGGGGCTGGGGGCTTCCAGGAACTGCGTGCTATTGCCTGCATCTTGGGCGGAGCTCAGGCCCCAGCATCTCAGCTTATCTTCAAGCAGTTTGCTCGCGAGGTGAAGCAGTCCTTCCCAGGCTCGAGGCCACGCGCCCACTCAGGTGGTCCAAGTGCGCCATCACCTTCAGCTCGGTGGACCAGCTCAGGTGCGCGGGCACTGCGGGCGCCCACCCGATGCTGTGCTCGCCCGTCATCAGCAATGTACAAGTCACCAAGACCCTCATCGACGGCGGCGCATGGCTTAACGTCCTGTCCGTCGAGATATATGACAGCCTCGAAGTACCATACGATTAGCTACAGCCGACTAAGCCCTTCTCAGGAGTGACCGACGGCTCCACCACGCCGATAGGGCAGGTCCGCCTCCCTGTCACCTTCGGCCAGCGCGACAACTACCGCACCGAGCTCATCGACTTTGACGTCGCCCACATTTGTCTGCCGTACAATGCCATCCTCGGGTATCCAGCCCCGGCCAAGTTTATGGCGGTGACCCACCATGGCTACAACGTCCTAAAGATGCCAGGAAGTGGCGGGATCACAAAGTCCCCTGCAAAGAAAGAGATGCGGTGTGCTCCCTTGAGCGTGGCTTCCAAGCCTCATCAATCGAAGACCCCGGCAACGACGGTGCACAGTATCCTCCTGAGGCCATCCCCAAGAAGAAGAAGCAGCTACTCCGCACAGGACGTCAGGGGAGCGGCACCTCCAGCGGTGCCACATCAGGATCAGCGCCCGCACCGGGGGCGCCTCCCTCCCTCGCATAGGAAGGCACGCCCGGCGCCCTCCTCGGGCAGGCCTTGGGGGCTCTCTTCTGGAGGGCCTCAGACCTAGCCAACATCATGAGGGAGGCGCTCGGGCATCACAAGGGAGGCGCTCGGGCATCACAAGGGAGGCGCTCGGGCACCATGTGGAGGAGTGCTTTGCGACACGTTTCCCTTAGAGGGACAATGGGCGAGGAGCGCCCGGCGCTCAAGAATTCATCGCCAAAACCACTTAGGAGCTACAGGATGCAAGAGCCATGCACGGCGACCGCCGCCCACCTGACGCAGCTCCCCATCCAGGTGAGGATGGCAGGCTGCGCGTCTGCATCAACATTCCAGGGCTCAACCGGGCCGCATCTCAGGAGCACTTCTGGCATTCGCGCATTGGGCGTTGCGAGGGTCCACCCCACAGCTATGTCCGCATGCTGTTTGGCCTGCCGAGCATGGCAGCCGCCTTCTAGCGCAAACTGTGGAGCGTCCTGGCGACCCAGGAGGCCAGGCACCACGCGGACCTGGCAGAGATGGAGACGGTCCTCAAGGAACCGCCTGAGCCCCCTAAGCCTCCCGAGGCTCAGGGCCATGGAGGCTCATGAGGGGTGACCCCTTCCCCATGCATCTTCAGCTACCCCAACATCCCCTTGACAACGAAACCAGGTGACATTTTCCAAGTTTATTTAGCTGGGAGCGCCCCCCGGGCTGCATCATTCCCAGGCCGCATGGGCCTGTCCCCGCGTCATGTATCTTTCTGCATCTTAGGTTACCTTACTGGGGGCGCCCCTCGGGCTGCACCATCCCCCAGCCGCTCGGGTCCGTCCCGGTGGCATGTATCGTTCTAGCATCTATCTAAGCTAGTACGATTCCCATGCATGAGTTATTTATGGTTATCACCTGCTTGATTGTCACCCATCGCGGCCGCCCGCGTCGCTGATCGGCCCCTTGCTCATCTCGCAACGAGGGTTAATCATGCTGGCACGACGCTTGTGCTCGGGTCCGTCCCTGCAACGCTGGCAAATCTGAGCGGTCGAGCTCTGGCTCGCGCCACGCCCCGCGCACGTCACCTCACCAGGCCCTCAGTGCCTTCATCTTCTTGTAGAACGACAAGTGACAGACCAGCAAGCATGGCGGCAATTTGTGTCCCTCCTTGCGCTAACCTAGAGGAACCTCCTGAGGACAGCAGCAGGCGGTACCCCGAGCTCCCTCTTTTCCTATGCAATCTGCTTGCGCGTTAAAAGGGGGGCTCCTAAGCAACGGGGCTTAGGAGCTCTTACTGGCTCTCCAGGCCTCACCCCCTGGCCTTGACCACAACATCGCGACCTGGCATGCCAGCGGCAGCTGAGCTCGCTCGAGGGCCGGGACCTGAGGATGTAGAGCACATAGAAGAGCGCGGAAAAGAGGGGGAAGCTCGCACGGGCCTAACCTAGCTACACTACGGCCGTCGACGCACGAGTCTGGGGCAGCGCCAGGAATCGACTCTGAACTGCCAAGATAAGTTTCGCGCCCGGGTCGACCAAGCGCTACAGCATAGGATTCTCACTTGTTGTAGCCCTGTTATGGCAATGTCGCCTCCCTTTCCTACCTAGTGACTGCTTGCACGCTAAAGGGGACCTCTTGAGCATCGCGCCTCAGGAGCTCTTACTGGACCTCAGGCCGCTCACCTCCTGGCCTTGACCACAGCATTGTGACCTGGCATACCAGCGATGGCTGCAGCCTGCCTGGGGACCGGGACCTGTCGGCGTAGTGCACCAAGTCACTGCGAAGTTGGAAAGGGGAGACTGAGCCGAAGCAGGACATGCGATTGCAAATTCTCATAATAAGGATAATATCAAAAAAAGGCATTACAGAGCCTTTACACGCCCCCCCATGGGGTCCGTCTCGATTCCTCGGAGGGAACAAAAGAAGGAAGTTTATAGGAGCCCTATCTACACGCGCCAGTGCCACCGACGCCATCATCAACAGTGGGACACGGGAGGCCGGTGCCAACCCCATCCAGATCAGCGACGGCGACGGCTGGACTCTGCGGCCTTGCTACAAGCACGGCGAGAGCTCGGGGGCACGTAGCTGTCGTCGCTCGTCTCCGGAGTCTCGTAGGGCTCATGATAGTCGCTGGACTCCCAAGCGCCACCGCTACTACTGCAGGAGATGCTGGCGAGGCCAGCGGTAGGCCCAGCGTTGGAAGCTGCACCGTCCCGACGACCCCCTCCGGGGCAGCACTCCAGGCGGTGGCCTTCCTCGTCAAATACTTTGAAGAACATTGTGGAGGCACCGCCGAACTCAAAATGGATGGCGAGGGTGCCTTCCGTGTGGCAGAATCGAGCAACCTCGCCCCAGCCACGGGTCATGAAGATCTTGCCGGGGGAGACGACTTCAACCTCCGCTCTAGTCGGCGGGGCGTCCCAGTGGGCGTGCTGCAGCCAAAGCTCGAGGGGACCCCTTGTAACGCCCACGATGCGGCTATATCTCCCACGTGTCGAGGCATGACTTAGAGGCATAACCGCATAGTGGTTTTGTCGCAAGAAGGGTCATCTTCACACAATCCCATGTAATGAACAAGAATGGGATAAAGAGTTGGCTTACAATCGCCACTTCACACAATACATAAAAATAATTCAATACATCATCCAAAATACAATCATATAGACCGACTACGGTAAAAAACCAGATGAAAATAAGACAACCCCAAATGCTAGATCCCCGATCGTCCCAACTGGGCTCCACTACTGATCATCAGGAAAAGACACATAATAACGACCATGTTCCTCGTCGAACTCCCACTTGAGATCGACGCCATCATCTGCACTGGCATCGTCGGCACCTGCAACTGTTTTGGAAGTATCTGTGAGTCACGGGGACTCAGCAATCTCACACCCGCGAGATCAAGACTTTTTAAGCTTGTAGGACAAAGAGGTGCAAAGAGGTGGAGCTGCAGCGACAAAAGCATATATGGTGGCTAACTTGCGCAAATGAGAGCGAGAAGAGAAGCAACGGAGTGGACGTCATCTAGCAATGATCAAGAAGTGATCCTGAACACCTACTTACGTCATACATAACACAGACCGTGTTCACTTCCCGGACTCCGCCGAGAAGAGACCATCATGGCTACACACGCACTTGGTGTATTTTAATTGGGTCAAGTGACAAGTTATCTACAACCGGACATTAACAAATTCCCATCTGCCTCATAACCGCGGGCACGGATTTCGAAAGATAATACCCTGCAGGGGTGTCCCAACTTAGCCCATCATAAGCTCTCACGGTCAACGAAGGATAAACCTTCTCCCGGAAAAACCCGATCAGTCTCGGAATCCCGGTTTACAAGACATCTCGACAATGGTAAAACAAGACCAGCAAAGCCACCCGAATGTGCCGACAAATCCCGATAGGAGCTGCACATATCTCGTTCTCAGGGCACACCGGATGAGACATCCTACGAGTAAAACCAGACCTCGAGTTTCCAGGAGGGGGCCCCGCAGTCTGCTCAGTTCGGACCAACACTCGAAGGAGCACTGGCCCGGGGGGGTTAAAATAAGATGACCCTCGGGCTCACGAAAACCCGGGGGAAAAGGTTTAGGTAGCAAATGGTAAAACCAAGGTTGGGCCTTGCTGGAGGAGTTTTATTCAAGGCGAGTTGTCAAGGGGGTCCCATAAATCACCCGACCGCGTAAGGAACGCAAACTCAAGGAACATAATCCCGGTATAACAGTAACTAGGGCGGCAAGAGTGGAACAAAACACCAGGCATAAGGCCGAGCCTTCCACCCTTTACCAAATATATAGATGCATTAATTAAATAAGAGATATTGTGATATCCCAACATATCCATGTTCCGATATGGAACAAACTTCAACTTCACCTGCAACTAGCAACGCTATAAGAGGGGCTGAGCAAAAGCGGTAACATAGCCAAACAACGGTTTGCTAGGAAAAGATGGTTAGGGCTGACATGGCTAAAATAGGAGACATGATATAGCAAGTGATAGGTAGCGAGCATGGCAATAGAGCAAACAACTAGCATAGCAAAGATAGAAGTGATTTCGAGGGGTGGTCATCTTGCCTGCAAGGTTCTCAGAGTGGTCGAAAGCTTGATCCTCGTAAGCGTACTCGACAGGTTCCTCGTTCACGAACTCGTCTCCCGGCTCTACCCAAGACAAGAACACAAACAAACAGAACCACAATCAACAACGAGAAATGCGCAAGCAACATGATGCAGGACATGTATGATATGCAAGATATGATATGCGATGCATATGCGTGCTCCAGAAGGAAAATGATGAACATGGCAATAACTTGGCAAACCAAGCATGCCACTGGAAAGATGAGATGATTTCAGTCGAAATCGATATAAAGATCACCGGAATCGGATGCACGGTTTGCAAATGGCAAGCAAAACAAGAATGACACTAATCTGTGATAAACAGCAAGATAGCACTTAAAATACAACAAGTAGAAATGCTACATCACCCCAACATAGCAACAAAGCACATGGAAGTAATCTACAGGAGATGCTTGACAAAAGATGAACACTGAGCTACGGCTAGTTCACAACATATCAAGCTCAAACAAGCATGGCAAAAGTGAACAAGATTACAGGTTCACAGACTTGGTGAAAAACTGGACATGGCAGAAATCAGCATCAGGTAGCAATGTTCAGAGCACGAAATCAACATGCTACAGGAACTTAACATAGCACAACAAGGCATGGTAGATTTATACTAAATGCACATGACAAAAGTCCCTTAATGACCATAAGCCAAAAAGGACCAGAAGATATGATGGAAAGCATGTAAACATAGCAAGTTTCGTTATCAGGTTTCAGACTTTGCAGAAAACAGAGCATGGCAGAAATATTAATAAGTAGGCCTCTTTGTGAGCTTGATGCACTCACTACAGAGCAACGCACTACAAACCAAGCATACCTAAAGCAAGATGGCATGTTTATGAAGCTATCCATGCCAAGAACAATAACATAGTATGTATGGATCAACTACAATAAGCTTGGCAAGATTGCAAATCATGTTAAGAATCTGCCAGAAATATTTTATAGCAAAAGTAGAGCAAGATTAGGTCACGCTATGGCTATCTAAAATTGCAAACAATTGCAGTAATGGATCAATTACAACTATAGCTACAAAACATCCTTACTGAACATCTCCAAAATATGCATGGATCTCTCTCTAGCACCAAGTTTACATGACAACAAAATTACAGTAGACAAGGACTTAGAGAAATCACTGTCCCTGAAATCAGAAATATTATGGGGCCTACTTTGCATGCTTATGCTAGTCACCACAGAGATTACAAAAATACATGGACTATACCACTGGAAAGACGGCATGGCATACTTCAAAACACATGTAGAGCTCATGCCCAAAAGATGCACAGAATAAATGATACAAAAATGACAAATCTCCAAGTTCTGATAAGAACCAGAGATTAACAGCAACTAGCCCTCTTCCAACGAAGATTTGGGCATCAAGATGACCTCGAATGAACATGGTGCAATTGAACAAAATCAAGAGCATCACGAGGCAAACAATTTGACATATTACACGCGCGAATCGGAGCTACATGCACGAAGTTATGGCATCGGGAACAGGAGCACTTGCTGAGAAAATTTAGGGACTTGGAAGATTTTGTGGTCGCGAGAAAGTCAACTCTACCGAGATCTGGATCCGGAAGCTCCTCGACGAGCTCGGGACTCCGGTGGGTGGCTCGCCGCCGGGAGGAGAGGAGAGGCCGGCGGGGCCTCTAGCGGAGGGAGGAGGCGGCGGTCGCCGGCGGGGCCTCTAGCGGAGGGAGGAGGCGCGGCGGCGGCGATGGCCGAGTGGCGGCAGTGACC
>NC_057811.1:254910057-254919761 GCF_018294505.1 Triticum aestivum
GCTGCGGGCTTCGCGGGCCGGCGGCGGGGCGGTTGGACGTTGTCCGGCGCGGACGGACGCGTCCGGCGGCGCGGTGGGAAAAATCTCTAGGGTTCGTCTGCGAATCCGTTTTTCGGGATGCCCACATATAAATAGGTAGAGGGAGCTAGGAGGCTCCAAATGAGGTGCGGTTTTCGCCACACGATCGTGATCGAACGACCTAGAGCATGGAAGAGAGTTTGGTGGGTTTTGGGCTGGTTTTGGAGGGGTTTTTTTGCTGGACACTCAAATGGACTTTGCGGTTGCCCGGTTAACCGTTGGAGTACCAAACGACCACCGAATGGAACGAAACTTGACCGGTAGTCTCCGGGTGGTATATTAAGACCACTTGACAAGCCTCGGTCCATTCCGAGAAAGTTTGACACACGCACACGAAAGAAAACTAGAGGGGTGCACCGGAGGAGATAGGAGCGCCGGATTGGAAAACGGACAACGGGGAAAATGCTCGGATGCATGAGACGAACACGTATGCGAATGCAATGCACATGATGACATGATATGAAAATGCATGACATGACAAAATACAAAACGAAAGACAAAACCCGACAACGGAGGGAAAAACATATCACATAGCCGAAAATGGCAAGAGTCGGAGTACAAATATGGCAAGTTACAGCGGGGTGTTACAACACTCCACCACTACGAGAGGACCTCGTCTCGAGATCTAGGCCTGAAAGAACTCCAGATATTCGGAACGGAGATGGTCCTCGCGTTCCCAGGTGGCTTCCCGGTCGGAATGGTGCGACCACTTCACTTTCAGGAATTTGATAGACTTGTTGCGAGTCTTGCGCTCAGTTTCTTCAAGAATAGCAACGGGGTGCTCATGATAAGACAAATCTTCTTGGAGGTCAATCTCTTCGAAGTCGATAGTGCGCTCAGGCGACTTGAAGCACTTGCGGAGCTGTGACACGTGGAACACATCGTGCACCTTCGCGAAGTTGGAAGGAAGCTCAAGTTGATAGGCGAGGTCGCCTCTTTTGCCAATGATCTTGAAAGGACCCACGTATCTAGGGGCAAGCTTCCCTTAGATTCCGAAGCGACGAGTGCCTTTCATTGGAGAGACGCGGAGGTAGACATGGTCTCCGATCTCGAAAGCCAAATCACGATGCTTACTATCATAGTAGCTCTTCTGACGCGATTGCGCGGCTTTGAGATTATCACGGATGACTTTACACATTTCTTCAGCTTCAGTGATTAAGTCATTGCCAAGAAGTTGGCGTTCACCAGTCTCTGACCAATTGAGAGGAGTACGGCACTTTCTGCCATAGAGAATCTCGAATGGGGCCTTGCCCGAACTCGCTTGGAAGCTGTTGTTGTAGGAGAATTCAGCATAAGGAAGACAATCTTCCCATTTCATACCAAAGGAAATGACATAAGCCCTGAGCATATCTTCAAGAATTTGATTGACTCGCTCGACTTGGCCACTAGTTTGAGGATGGAAAGCTGTGCTGAAACGAATATTTGTGCCCATGGCCTTCTGGAAGGAGTCCCAGAACTTAGAGGTGAAGATGCTTCCACGATCTGAAGAAATCAATTGTGGAATGCCGTGCAAGGAGACAATTCTGGAGGTGTAGAGCTCTGCCAGCTGAGCTGCTGTGATGGATTCTTTGATAGGAAGGAAATGAGCCACTTTAGAGAGCTTGTCAATGACAACGAAGATAGCGTCATTTCCGCGCTTGGACTTTGGAAATCCAGTCACGAAGTCCATTTCGATATGATCAAACTTCCATTCTGGGATAGCAAGAGGTTGGAGGAGACCAGCTGGTCGTTGGTGTTCTGCTTTCACTCTTCGGCAGACATCACATTCATTCACGAATTGAGCAATTTCTCGCTTCATTCGAGTCCACCAATACGACTGCTTGAGGTCATGATACATCTTCGTACTTCCAGGATGAATGGAAAGGAGAGAATTGTGCGCCTCGTTCATTATGACTTTCCTTAGATCACCTTTCGGAACCACAATGCGGTCCTCGAAGAACAAAGTGTCTCTGTCATCAATGCGATAGCACTTGTATTTGGAAAGACCCTTGTCGATACCACGTTTCACCTTCTTCACCATGGCGTCAAGGAGTTGTGCCTCACGAATTTGATCTTCCAAAGTAGGAGATACTAGGAGGTTGGCAAGAACGCCTTGAGGAACAACTTGGAGGTTCAGCTTGCGGAAAGCTTCACAAAGATCCGGTTGGAAAGGCTTGAGAATTAAGCTGTTGCAATAAGCTTTCCTGCTTAAAGCATCTGCAATGACATTTGCCTTGCCTGGAGTATATTCAATACTCGGATTGTACTCTTGAATCATTTTGACCCATCGAGTCTGCCTGAGGTTGAGGTTGGGCTGAGTGAAAAATATACTTGAGACTCTTGTGATCAGTGAAAATGTCCACTTGTCTTCCCAACAAGAGATGTCTCCACGTAATCAATGCATGGACAACTGCCGCCAACTCAAGATCGTTAGTGGGGTAGTTCTTCTCGTTGGGCTTCAACTGCCGAGAGGTATAGGCCACAACTTTCTTCTCTTGCATTAACACAGCACCGAGACCTTGGAGAGAAGCATCACAGAAAACTTCATACGGCTTGGATTCATCAGGAGGAGTCAAGACAGGAGCTGTACTAGTTTCTGTTTGAGAGTGTTGAAAGCAACGTCACACTCAGGAGACCAGACATATTTCACATGCTTATGTAGGAGGTTGGAAAGAGGCTTTGCAATTTTGGAGAAATTCTCAACGAATCTTCGGCAATAGCTTGCAAGACCCAGAAAACTGCGGAGCTGCTTGACATTTTGAGGAGGTTCCCAATCCAGAACTGCGGACACCTTCTCGGGGTTAACAGCGATGCCTTTGGCAGAGATGATGTGACCAAGGAAAAGAACTTCATCGAGCCAAAACTCACATTTGGAGAACTTCGCATAGAATTGATACTCTCTGAGCTTGTCGAGCACCAATCGCAAATGTTTGGCATGATCCTGCTTGTTCTTGGAGAAGACCAAGATATCATCGAGATACACCAGAACGAATTCATTGGTATAGGGGTTGAAGATGAAATTCATCATCCGAGAGAACACCGGAGGAGCATTGACAAGGCCGAAAGACACGACAGTATATTCATAAGAACCAAAGCTTGTTCTGAATGCTGTCTTGGGAATATCTTCTTCACGAATGCGAATCTGATGATAACCCATAGGAAGGTCAAGCTTCGAGAATACTTTAGCCCTTTGAGTTGCTCAAATAGCTCATTGATGTTGGGAAGTGGATACTTGTTCTTGATTGTCTTCTTGTTCAATGGACGGTAGTCGACACAAAGTCGGTTCGTGCCATCCTTCTTCTTGACAAAAAGAACACCACAACCCCATGGAGAAGAACTCGGTCTGATCAAACGCAGACGTTCTTGTTCATCGAGCTGATTCTTCAATTCCTTCAGCTCGTTTGGTCCAAGCTTGTATGGACGCTTGCAAACAGGTACAGTACCGGGCTCTAGTTCGATAACGAACTCAACTGGCCGGTGCGGAGGCATACCCGGAAGCTCTTCTGAAAAGACATCTTGATACTCGCAAACGACTGGAATTTGAGAGATGGCATCCAATTCGCCCTTCTCATTGAGAGAGAAAAACCGAATGGTTTCATCACGAGCGGCAAAAACAATCACATCCTCAGACGAGTGTGTCAATTGAATTTCCCTGGCAGCACAATCAAGTTGAGCCTTGTGCTTAGAAAGCCAGTCCATCCCGGGAATAAGATCAATATCCGAGTCACCAAGAACAATTGGAGAAGACTGGAATCTATAGTCGCCCATCTTGATGGAGACATCGGGAGCAACCAAACTAGACGACAAAAGCTTACCCGGAGAAACAACTTGCATAACTTTGGATAAAATCTCTGTGTCAACATTGTGCTTCGATGCAAATGGGTAAGACAAGAAAGAATGCGATGCACCAGTATCAAAAAGAACTTCTGCAGGAATATCATTAACTGAGAGATTACCCATTATCACAATAGTAGATTCCTCCGCTTGAGCTGCATTCATCATGTTCACCTTTGCAAACTTTGGATTATGCTTGACCACTGCATTGCTGGAAGATCTGACAGGAGGAGGAGGAGGAAGACGCCTCTGGTTGAAGCACTTGTTAGCATAGTGACCTTTCTGCTGACATTTGTTGCAAGTCACCTCTGAGAGTGGACGGTGATAAGGAGCATTGGACTTTGGAGCTTGATTCTGAGACTTGTTCTGATAGCCAGAGTTGGAAGAGTTTGAAGAACCATGGCCACCTTTGTTCTTCTGCTCGTAAGGCTGACGAAACGGAGGAGGAGGCAACCAGAACTTCTGTTGCTTAGCTGTCACAAGTGAGGAAGAAGAAGACTGAACTGCGTCCCTGACTCTTTTCTTAGAAGCCTCACACTTGAGCTGAGCAGCCTCTTGCTTCAGTGCCATATTGTAGAATTGATCAAAGTGAGTATGCTCAACAAGAACGAGAGCTAACTGCAGATCCTCTTTAAGGCCACCTCTGAAGTGATAGATCATGCTCTTCTCATCAGGAACGTCTTGTTTAGCGAAGCGAGCAAGTTTCTGAAACTGAATGTTGTATTGATACACAGACATGTTTCCTTGCTTGAGCTTGCGGAACTCCTCACGCTTGCTCTCAACAACACTTTGTGGAATGTGGTGCGCTTTGAAGTCCCGACAGAAGTCAGTCCAAGTAATCACACGACCTCCTCTGGAATCTTTGTATTGCTGAAACCAATCAGCAGCTTGGTCCTTGAGCTGGAAAGAAGCGAACTTGACAAATTCCTCAGGCCTGACATTGCTACATTCAAAATGCTTGTTGATGTCCACGAGCCAATCATCAGCATCCGTGGCCTCGGCACAGTAACTGAAAGACTTGGGCTGATTTGCGAGAAACTTGTTGAGAGTGGCAAAGTGAAACTGATTGTTGCCTTGACCTTGATTGCCTTGATTGCCTTGCCCTTGAGTACGTTCTTGCAAGAGTTGCAGAATCATCTGAGCATTGGCGTTGGTGGCTGCCATGATTGCTTGCAATGCCTCCGGAGGTGGAGGTGGTGGCGGAGGGTTCGCTTGACTCCCTTCATTGCGATCTGGATTCTGACGCGTTGGCGGAGCCATCCTGAAGAGGGTGACATCCGTTAGCATCTTGATAGACGAAAGATAAGTAGAATCAATGGACAGAAATTGCAACATATAGTCTTCACAATAAACATTCGAACGAAGATGAGCGAATGAATTCCGTAGTAAATGATCACACTTCCATAAGTTGAGAAGCCACTTGAAAAAGATATGGAATGAACATATGAATTCGAAGCAACTCGAATACCACAATACGAAATAAAACCAAGTATTGGCTTGCAGAATAAGCCGGAACAAACATATGATAGATATTTCGTCCGAAGTTTTCATGGTGGGGCCCACACGGGCTCAATCATACAGCACCATCATGTACAAGGCTGTGCACATGACATACGAAGCGTCCCCGAGTCGGCAAAGCCATGGACTCTTTAAGACACAACGAGACCTATGTAAAATCAACCGTATACAGGCGGACCACTAGACGTCGAACCCCAATCTCATATCATGCATCTGTCGGAAAGAAATCCTAAGGCTACTTGAATTCCCACTTATAAACTCCCGAAACTTTCTGGTTATGCAATCTGGTGTAGGGGATACAGGGGACACAAAATATATCACCCAAACTAACAATCCCTAGATCCAGCTGTATCCATCCGTCAAAACATAACCAAGAAACCTTCGGAAATCGTTTACCTCAACCTTCGAAAAACATCCGTTATACAAGTTATGGCAATACTCCCGAACTCCCGCCCCAGTACTGGGTGGCGTCGAGGTGATCTCACCAACAACTGCATAAAAGGGATTTCGATGTCGGCGAAACTCAGGTATTCCAGAACTGCAACGATAAAATTGTGACGACAACACCTCGGAGCTCAACTCCCCGGGACACTGCCACAACCCCTAAATGACAGGAGGCACCAAGAACAATGTTCTTTTCACAAATCCATCGGAACGATTCCAAGATACCCGCGTGATCCTAAAATTTTTTTTAGTGAAATTTGAGGAGAGAGTAGTCAAAACTTCTACGTCAGGAGACCTCACCAGAGCGACGAAGGGGCTGAGGAGTAAAAAGAATCCTACTCTCCGATATATATAACCCTAAGACTCAAAACATTTTTATTCTAGACTCAACAACGCCAGCGATTCGATCAAGCAGGGGGCTCCTAAGTCGGGGATGGCTCTGATTACCAACTTGTAACGCCCACGATGCGGCTATATCTCCCACGTGTCAAGGCACGACTTAGAGGCATAACCGCATAGTGGTTTTGTCGCAAGAAGGGTCATCTTCACACAATCCCATGTAATGAACAAGAATGGGATAAAGAGTTGGCTTACAATCGCCACTTCACACAATACATAAAAATAATTCAATACATCATCCAAAATACAATCATATAGACCGACTACGGTCAAAAACGAGATGAAAATAAGACAACCCCAAATGCTAGATCCCCGATCGTCCCAACTGGGCTCCACTACTGATCATCAGGAAAAGACACATACTAACGACCACGTTCCTCGTCGAACTCCCACTTGAGATCGACGCCATCATCTGCACTGGCATCGTCGGCACCTGCAACTGTTTTGGAAGTATCTGTGAGTCACGGGGACTCAGCAATCTCACACCCGCGAGATCAAGACTATTTAAGCTTGTAGGACAAAGAGGTGCAAAGAGGTGGAGCTGCAGCGACAAAAGCATATATGGTGGCTAACTTGCGCAAATGAGAGCGAGAAGAGAAGCAACGGAACGGACGTCATCTAGAAATGATCAAGAAGTGATCCTGAACACCTACTTACGTCATACATAACACAGACCGTGTTCACTTCCCGGACTCCGCCGAGAAGAGACCATCACGGCTACACACGCACTTGGTGTATTTTAATTGGGTCAAGTGACAAGTTATCTACAACCGGACATTAACAAATTCCCATCTGCCTCATAACCGCGGGCACGGCTTTCGAAAGATAATACCCTGCAGGGGTGTCCCAACTTAGCCCATCATAAGCTCTCACGGTCAACGAAGGATAAACCTTCTCCCGGAAAAACCCGATCAGTCTCGGAATCCCGGTTTACAAGACATCTCGACAATGGTAAAACAAGACCAGCAAAGCCACCCGAATGTGCCGACAAATCCCGATAGGAGCTGCACATATCTCGTTCTCAGGGCACACCGGATGAGACATCCTACGAGTAAAACCAGACCTCGAGTTTCCAGGAGGGGGCCCCGCAGTCTGCTCAGTTCGGACCAACACTCGAAGGAGCACTGGCCCGGGGGGGGGTAAAATAAGATGACCCTCGGGCTCGCGAAAACCCGGGGGAAAAGGTTTAGGTAGCAAATGGTAAAACCAAGGTTGGGCCATGCTGGAGGAGTTTTATTCAAGGCGAACTGTCAAGGGGGTCCCATAAATCACCCGACCGCGTAAGGAACGCAAACTCAAGGAACATAATCCCGGTATAACAGTAACTAGGGCGGCAAGAGTGGAACAAAACACCAGGCATAAGGCCGAGCCTTCCACCCTTTACCAAATATATAGATGCATTAATTAAATAAGAGATATTGTGATATCCCAACATATCCATGTTCCGATATGGAACAAACTTCAACTTCACCTGCAACTAGCAACGCTATAAGAGGGGCTGAGCAAAAGCGGTAACATAGCCAAACAACGGTTTGCTAGGAAAAGATGGTTAGGGCTGACATGGCTAAAATAGGAGACATGATATAGCAAGTGATAGGTAGCGAGCATGGCAATAGAGCGAACAACTAGCATAGCAAAGATAGAAGTGATTTCGAGGGGTGGTCATCTTGCCTGCAAGGTTCTGAGAGTGGTCGAAAGCTTGATCCTCGTAAGCGTACTCGACAGGTTCCTCGTTCACGAACTCGTCTCCCGGCTCTACCCAAGACAAGAACACAAACAAACGGAACCACAATCAACAACGAGAAATGCGCAAGCAACATGATGCAAGACATGTATGATATGCAAGATATGATATGCGATGCATATGCGTGCTCCGGAAGGAAAATGATGAACATGGCAGTAACTTGGCAAACCAAGCATGCCACTGGAAAGATGAGATGATTTCAGTCGAAATTGATATAAAGATCACCGGAATCGGATGCACGGTTTGCAAATGGCAAGCAAAACAAGAATGACACTAATCCGCGATAAACAGCAAGATAGCACTTAAAATACAACAAGTAGAAATGCTACAGCACCCCAACATATTAACAAAGCACATGGCAGTAATCTACAGGAGATGCTTGACAAAATATGAACACTGAGCTACGGCTAGTTCACAACATATCAAGCTCAAACAAGCATGGCAAAAGTGCACAAGATTACAGGTTCACAGACTTAGTGAAAAACTGGACATGGCAGAAATCAGCATCAGGTAGCAATGTTCAGAGCACGAAACCAACATGCTCCAGGAATTTAACATAGCAAAACAAGGCATGGTAGATTTCTACTAAATGCACATGACAAAAGTCCCTTACTGACCATAAGCCAAAAAGGAGCAGAAGATATGATGGCAAGCATGTAAACATAGCAATTTCGTTATCAGGTTTCAGACTTTGCAGAAAACAGAGCATGGCAGAAATATTAATAAGTAGGCCTCTTTGTGAGCTTGATGCACTCACTACAGAGCAATTCACTACAAACCAAGCATACCTACAGCAAGACGGCATGTCTATGAAGCTATCCATGGAAAGAACAATAACATAGCACGTATGGATCAACTACAATAAGGTTGGCAAGATTGCAAATCATGTTAAGAATCTGCCAGAAATATTTTATAGCAAAAGTAGAGCAAGATTGGGTCATGATATGTCACTCTAAAATTGCAAACAATTGCCGTAATGGATCAGTTACAACTATAGCTACAAAACATCCTTACTGAACATCTCCAAAATATGCATGGATCTCTCTCTAGCACCAAGTTTACATGGCAACAAAATTACAGCAGACAAGGACTTGGAGAAATCACTAAGTCCCTGAAATCAGAAATATTACGGGGCCTACTTTGCATGCTTGTGCTAGTCACCACAGAGATCACAGAAATACATGGACTATACCACTGGAAAGATGGCATGGCATACTCCAAAACACATGTAGAGCTCATGCCCAAAAGATGCACAGAATAAATGATAGAAAAATGACAAATCTCCAAGTTCTGATAAGAACCAGAGATTAACAGCAACTAGCCCTCTTCCAACGAAGATTTGGGCATCAAGATGACCTTTAATGAATATGGTGTAATTGAACAAAATGGAGAGCATCACGAGACGAACAATTTGACATATTACACGCGCAAATCGGAGCTACATGCACGGAGTTATGGCATCGGGAACAGGAGCACTTGCTGAGAAAATTTAGAGACTTGGAAGATTTTGAGGTCGCGAGAAAGTCAACTCTACCGAGATCTGGATCCGGAAGCTCCTCGACGAGCTCGGGACTCCGGTGGGTGGCTCGCCGGCGGGAGGAGAGGAGAGGCCGGCGGGGCCTCTGGCGGAGGGAGGAGGCGGCGACGGAGGAGGCGACGGCCGGAGGCGGCGGGCGCCGGCGGGGGCGGCGGCGGCGATGGCCGAGTG